>NC_068990.1:39438890-39441016 GCF_001194135.2 Octopus bimaculoides | reverse complement strand
TATATATATATATATATATATATATGTATATATATATATGTATGCCCAGCTTTTTAAGCATTTGCCTTAATCTGCAAGCATCTTTCATATATAGGTTTCTATTCATTATTCAGCATCTCTTCCGTTTCTCATTCCCTACCCCCCTCTCCCCGCATACACTCCATCGTCCTTCCTTTTTCCTTACCAACGAATGTCGATAATTTGCATCTCCAAGACAGATTTCACAGGAAACATACAAACCTTTGTTAATTATAATGATATAGGTATTGTTAAACACGTGCACACATACATGCACGCAGACACTCAGAGAAACGGCATTCACATGAACACACGCACTTTCAGTCACACGAACAAGTATGCAAGTATATATATATATATATGTATGCATACATATTCACATATACATACACACGCGCCCACACACAGATATATATATATATATATATATATATATACATACACATACATGCGAACACACACATGTACACACACACATATATATATACATACACTTATACAAATGTATATATATATATATATATACACACACACACAGACATACATAATTGTAAACATAGATACATGCAAACACACGCACACACATATATGTATATGCTTGTCAATACATATTTATATATTTGTGTATACATCCATATTTACACACACACACACACACATACACATACATACACACATATTTATATATGAAAGTATGTACGTATCTACAGAATAGAATTATTTCATAAATCTATATTCTCTAATGCGTAGATAATAAAGAAGGAACGAAACAAACAACAAAAGGAATATTAAAAGAAAAAAACAACAACAACAACAGACAGTTCGTCATAATTAATTACAACAATAAATCTTTCACATCCTCTATAATTTATTTCCTCATTTAAATTATTCTCATTTAATGAACAAAATTGCAAGAAATCAATTTTTGAAAAGAACGCTTTAAGCAAACTGTATTTGATCGTTTTATATGATTTTGTATGGTTTTATATGAGATTTTCGTATAGTTTTATATTTATTTTTCATGTGGTTATATATATTTAGTTTTTATTCTGTTTTTGCGTGGATTTGTGCGATTAGATGGTGTTTGTTTTAATATGGTTTTCATCTGTCTGTCATTATTTTATTTTATTTTTTATTTTTAATCTGTTTTTATTTTTCTATTCATTTTTCTATTTAAAGTATTCGAATGGTTTCGTTGTTGTTATAGTTAACACTGTCTGTAATGTTGTTGTCGCTGTTGTTTAAGTTGTTGTTGTGGATGATGATGATGATGATGAGGATAACGGTGATGGTAGTGATGAGTATATTGTTGTTCATTATGGAGAAGATGTTGAGGACGCTGATAATAGCGAAAGTGTTAAGAATATTAATGATGATGATGATGATGATCATGATGACGACGACGACGATGATGATGATCATGATGATGATGGTGGCGGTGATGATGATGGTGGCGGTGATGATGATGATGATGACGACGATAATTATGATGTTGATGATGATGATGATGTTGATGACGACGATGATGGTGATGATGATGATGATGATGATTATGACGATGATGATGGTGATGATGATGATGAGGATAATGATGATGATGATTATGACGATGATGACAGAGAGGAAGATATTAATGGTGTTGGTGGTGGTGATGATGATGATTATAATGATGATAATGACCATGGGGGAAACGATGATTATTGTGGGAACGAAGGGGTTCTGACGATAATAGGGTGCTGCTGATGATAATGGTATACTTTTCTCTATCATCTCCTCATCCTCTTCTATACTCGCTGTTCTTGAAGACAAATCAAATGAATGTATTCATGAAATGTAATGTCTGAGTATTTTTTTTTTTTACTTTATAATCTCTGTACGAAGGGAAACATCTTAGGCATTTAAACGCATGCGCACACACAGACCCAATCACACATATCCATAGATCTACATACTCCCTCACCCATATCCATACGTGTGTACAGAAGCATATTTGTATATATATATATATATACATACATGTACACTTGTATATATATATATATATATATATATATATATATATATATATCTGTGAGTGTATATATATATATATATATATATATATATAT
>NC_068990.1:39437804-39438536 GCF_001194135.2 Octopus bimaculoides | reverse complement strand
TATATATATATATATATATATATATATATGTACACATGTATATAAGTGTGTATGTAGGTATATATCTATATCTATCCACACACATGCGCACGCACATACACACACACAGAAACGCATATATGTAAGAAAAATGATGAACAATGGAAAGGGAAGCACCTGAGAAATTAAACTTGATCTATAAGATATTAGTTTAACACATTATTAGAAAGAGAATGTGTCATAACGTTTCGGAGGCTACTATTTCATCAGAAATTCAACATAGAGAAATGAGGAATAAGAACAACAAACAGGCATATGAAAAGAAATCAAGTGAAAATGTTGTTTTTAGGGGTTTGGAGTTAAGAAGGAAGACATTGGGCGGGTTGAGAAGATACGAGAATAAATATATATTTTTATCTGGAAGCACGTATATATGTGGGAAAGGGTATGTGTGCACATGTGCTAGTGTGGTGTATGGAGATGTATGTATGAATGTGTGTATGTATGTATGTATGTATGTAAAGTTTTATCAACTGACAAACTATGCAAATTTTTATCCATCGCTGCAGTATATAAAACCAAGTATTTGCGAGCTTTTTCTCTCTACAAAGAGATATCAAAGAAATTTGTACTCGTACATTAGATACCTATGGATCCCAAGTCTGACTTAGACTAGTATTGTTATCGTCAAGATATACCATTTAAGTTTAAGAAACATTGTGCTGTGCAACATCAACGTATATATATATATAT
>NC_068990.1:39433813-39437772 GCF_001194135.2 Octopus bimaculoides | reverse complement strand
TATATATTTAAATTTATAGATATGTATTTATGTATGTGTGTGAGTATCCGTGTATGTGTCTGTATGTGTATTTGTGCGTGTATGTTTTCTTTCAAACTGTTAAATAAGCAAGGAAGACGTCATGGTGCTGTTTTTATATACATCCACAAAGATGTTATGACATGAAATCTCTAGTCTCAATCCAACACGGTTTGTGACACACCAATGATTACCCCTGATCTTTTAGAGAAATCTTGAGAATGATCAAGTGGTCCTAATGACACCGGATCAACATAGATTTAAAATGGCCTGAAGGCAGCATGCTCTCAGGAATGTTACACATGAAAATCGTTGAGCAAAATTTCTACTTGGTTTCTAAATTGTTATTCATGAAACAAATAATTCACTGATTAGTCAAGAATAACAAGATATTGAACATACATAATGTGAAGATGACACTAACAAATTTCTCAAGCCATAACACAATAGAATCAACAATATTCAAGCAAATCGACAATATATACCATAGAGAAAGAAACAGATCCTTGTAATCCATCCTGAAGTTCTACAAAGCAGGCTACAAATTGATTAAGAAAGGGAGCCTGAAAATTAGGCCCGAAAGTCTCTGAGTTTACAAGAGAATGATATAAACTCACAGAAAAAAGTTTGCGCAGAAAAAAATGTCCAAACGGACAAAACTTTATTCTGAGAGACATGATAAATAAAGATTTCAACTCGTTTGAATATGTTTACTGGTCTGTTTTCTATAAGTTTTCATAGGGTTGGTCAGTATTATTGTTGATTTTTGGAGGAAATTTCGGTTATGATTCTTGTAGATAAAGAAATGCTTGAGGAGTGAAAATGATTTTGTGGGGTCGTCAATGAAGATGCCAAAGTTGCTGCCCCACCTATTTATTGGTCTACTTTAGCAGGTTTTGATATGTTTTCTTGTTATTGCTAACTGAACTGGAGATACTGTTGCCATTCGTTTGAACATGTAGGATTTACCGAATTTGATATTTTCAGTTTCTGTATAAAGGTCAATTTCAAACGGATTAAGTTTTTTGATGAATGGGTTCATATTAGTTTTAAAGCAGAATATATTTACCGTGCTGTTGTTGTCAACGGATTTATGGAAATGATATGATCTCCAGAGAAGTCTTTCAACAAAATTTTCCGTCTTCTATACCGGATATTTACCATAAGACTTCCACTTGGGTACTGATGCTTTTCGGAGAATAAAATCTGTTATACATACCTACCTTCATACATACATATACGAACAAACATATGCATATACAAACGAATTCCTTAATTTAATAGATTACCATTTTCCCGCAGAGCATAGGTACAGTAAGATATTAAATAGGATCCGTGTCAAGGTTAATCATTCAGCTAGTAAGAATTTCAGTCGGAGTTCGGTTATCTTAGAGGTTATAGTATTGCAAAACTGAATTAAAAAGATGTGCAAAAGGCAGGCCAGTATCAATCAAGCAACTTTAGCATGAGTGTGAATCACCCACTAGATGGTAACTGTTTCGAAAAAGGAATAGTATGTAGCATTAAAGTAGAAACAAACAACATGTATTAACCTAACATATACACTGGAACAATTTTACATTCAACGATCAATCTTATAACCACAAGCATTCAATTGTCGACCCAGATAAAAATTAGTTACGGTTTTGTCGAAATTTATATGATTTTTATGTGAGATAAATCCACACGAATTCAAAGTGACCTGGTCGATTGTAGATAAAGCACAGCCATTCAGAATTGGTAGTTTCAAATCAAAAGCACAAAGAGCTTTTTTGTCTAATTAAAAATCAAGAATTTTGTTTCAAAGACGTAAAGATTTGTGCGGGATTGTTATCACCCTGGGTGAACGGAGCTAAATATTACAAGGACAGTTCTTGAAGTGACCTCCTTAATTTGAGGTTTAAAACATTTGGTGCAATTCCACGAAAGCTGAAAAAAAAAATTAAAATATGGTGATTAAAACAGCCGTTTTTATAAGTATCACACGTATAATGCTTTTCAAAAAGACACGGTTAAACGTTTTCTTAATAACGTTCGTACAATATGTTAAAATATATTCAATAAAAGACAATTAAGATTACCAGCAGCAAGATCGGAAGCACAAAAATTGAAATACTAGATACTATGAGCCTGCAATTACAATATATAAAAGGATGCCCTACATTTACGTTTCGACTTTTGTAACTTCTCGGTTCTCAGTGAATCAACAGAAACTATTTCACACACACACACACACACACACACATACGCACACGCACTCGCACGCACGCACACGTACACACACATGCGCACGTACGCATACAGGGGGTGGGATAAACGAACAAAATCTAAATAATCTATTAGTGGAATATCAATGAAGTATGAAAAATTAAGTTTCATATGAGGTTGGCGTGGAAATTTTTTCTGAGACTTGGAATCAAACTCTTCGATTATGGAAGTGTGTTCCAAGTAAAGAATTAGAATGTCTCCGAATGTGGGTAGCCGTTTAGTGTAGAAGATAAAGGCGGATTTAGGAGTGGACTGAGGTTGGAGCGAAGAAAGACTATAACAATAATGATAGGAGGAGATTTTATTGCTCAGAATAAAGAGGAGAACGGGTTGAGGCCAATTAGAGGTAAGTGAGTTTGTAAAAAATAAGGACGTGTATACGTATACACATAAATATATCTACTTGAGATCATATACGCACACTCGTAAGCGAAATACATTGGTGGAATCGAAATGCTTCTACGCAGTAGAATGGAAAACAAAACAAAAAAGAAACAAGACAAAAGGTGAAAACAAATAAACGAGATTACAGTTGTATAAGTATCCAAAGAAAGGAAGAAGCAAGTAAGATTAAGGAAATTAAAGTAATAAAAATATTATTGTTAATCTTAGTTTTTATTAAGAATAACGACGGTAACAATGGTGACTATATTTATGATAATCAGCTACTATTAAAAAAATATCAGTAATAAAACAAAAAAATAATACCAGTAATAATAACAATGATTTCAAATTTTGGCACAAGGCCGGCAATTTTAGGGGGAGGGTTAATTGATTACATTGACCCCAGTGCTTCATTGGTACTTATATATATATATTCCATAATTATAAACATAATTATAATTAGGGGGTCAGCTAATTGCTTCACCACATACCGATTTTAGAAATAGGAGTTAAAAATTCCTTTTCAACTACCGTAAGAATCTCCCAGACAGTAATACACTTTTTTTACGTAGGAAAAGAGAAAAATAACGAATCAACACGACTCCGATTAGCCACAGACGCGTTTCGATATTAAAGTTCTTAATTTGTTGCTTCTCATCATCAGTGTAAAATTTGAAAGTGCTAGGGTTAAATATGCACACGACCGAGCGACATCGAGCACCAGATATCCAACCAGCTCTTTCAAAATTTACACAGCCGAATGTGAATACATATTTATCCCATACACGTGGGTACAAGGGATAAACATGTATTCACATTCGGCTGTGTAAATTTTGGAAGTGCTGGTTGGATATCTGTTGCACGATGTCGCTCCATCGTGTGCATATTTAACCCTAGCACTTTCAAATTTTATATTGGAAATGCTATGCTGATGATGAAAAGTAAGTAATTGAATACGTTAATCTCGAAACGCGTGTGTAGTTAATCGGAGCCGTGTTGATTGATTATTTTTCTCTTTGCCTACGTAAAAGAAAGTGTGTTCTTGTATGGGAGATTCTTACGGTAGTTGAAAAGAAAATTTTAACTCTTATTTCTAAATTCGGTATGTGGTGAAGCAATTAGCTGACCCCCTAATTATAATTATGTTTATAATTATAAAATATTTGTATGATTTTACCTATAAAGGTTATTTTAGCGTAGCGATCTACCTGGTAAAATTATTAACTAATTGATTGATTAATTTAATTAATTAATTTTACCCTTTTATTATTAATTTGAAATCAATATAT
>NC_068990.1:39426064-39433735 GCF_001194135.2 Octopus bimaculoides | reverse complement strand
TATATATATATATATATATCCATCCCGTAAGGATAAAAGGCAAAGTTGACCTGCTGGTAAGCATTTTTTCCAGTGAGCCGACGATTCTGCCAGCACGCCGCCTTATATAATAATAATAATAATAATCGCATGATCCTTGAGAACTGTCATAACAAGAGCAAAAATCTCAGCTTCACATGGATTGATTACAAAAAGGTTTTCTGACAGCCTACCACATCCTGGATCCTGAAATCGCTTGACATTTTCAAAATTTCTCCTGCAATTTCAAACTTTCTGAAGCATATGTCATTGTGGAACACGAGTCTCCAATTATATGATACAAATGGCGTACCAGCTTCAAACAATATTAGCATCAACTGTGAAATTTTCCAAGGTGACTCATTTTCAACCTCTTATTTTTTGCATAGCTCTAATATCCCTTTCAAGTGACCTAAAGAGAACAAAATATGGCTGTAAGATTATCAACAAGAAAATAAGCCATTTATTTTTATACGACTGACTTAAAACTCTATGGTAAAGACAATGATGAACTTGAAAAAAAATACATATAGAAATATTTGATATGAGGATAATAAGAACGGGAAATTCCAATTAACGCTCGTTTGATTTTCTCTGTGTTTATTACAGCCCTACGTGCGATCATTCGGGCGATTAAAGCTATTAATGTTTCTTATCTGAAACGCAGCATGTAGCGAGACACTCTGGGTGTCGATGGGCTGCATCACCAATATCGAACACACATATACACAAACATACATACATATATACGTAATAAACAAATGCGTACATGCATGCATGCGTACATACATACATATACTCATGTACACACATATACCACATATACATACACTTGGACGCACGCATTCCCTTAGCTCCCGTATTTTTGTTTGCTCGTCTCAGCTGGCTGTACTTATCCACCACCGTAGCATACTACTACTACTACTACTGCTGCTGCTGCTGCTGCTGCCACCGCTGTTACTATCACTGGTGCTACTGCTGCTGTTGTTGCTACTAGTTCTGATTCTGCTGCTATAAGCACCGGCTGAATAGACAGACAGTAGATGAAACATAACGATATCTTCTGCCAGTAATTTTATGCAAATATTCTTTATTCTTTTTGATTAAGATATTTCTACACCCGCCGCGCACACACAGACACACACACGTACATATATGTGAGTGTATGCATAAATGTATTGGTATATATACATATGAATACACACACATGTATATGTGTGTGTGTATATATGTATAAACGTGAATAAATATATGCATTTAGATGATAGATAGATGGATGGATGGATGGATGGATGGATGGATAGATGGATGGATAGATAGATAGATAGATGTATTGTCAGCATTGAAATTAAATGTTGTATCATATACCTTATTGTTATTTAACCCGAAGGCTTCCTCGCCACATCCATTCTGACGTTTAAGGTATATGTAGGGATGCATTTCCTAATGTGTTCTTTCATTGCTACGGAAGAGTAGGATGTAATCTGTGTCGATTTGTTTGCCTTTTCTACAAGATCAAGCTACCCCGTAGAGGCTAGCTTTTGGTTTCTTAAATGCATCAATAATTTAAGTGGTGTTTGTTGAATTTTTAGAGTCATGGAAGCAACATGGCAGTTTCTTCTCGGTGGGAGCTTCCTTACATATTGCTTACATATTACCGTATGTAACTCTCACTCCTTTTCTCCCTCTCTCTCTCCCTCACTTTCTCTGGCGTTCTTTCTTTCTCTCTATCTATCTATCTCTCTCAAACACATGCGTACATATCCATATCTTTTGCTCATTAGCTCTGTAACCAACGTAACATTCCTGCACGATATTCCAAAACACGTTTTGAAACCTGCCCATCATTATTTTCTCTATCCCCTATATTAATATATTTAATTATTTTATTCCATATTCTATACATCATGTAATAATTGAACATCAATAATTTCTGTCTTCTACAGGTTTCTCTAATACTTGAAGCCTCAAAATGTCAATATATTTCTCCACCTCACTGATACAATCCCAATATTATGAATTATTTTAAGAGAGATTACCTAATAGACGGCGAAGAAGACATAGTACATCGTGATTGTCTCGCTTGCTGGGCCAGACAATAATGTTAACCAAACCTCAGTCTTACTTTCATTTTACGGTTGTTATTTCTGATGCTGAAAATATTAGAAGTAATTAAACCCACCTTTATAATACAGAAATAAATATTTTAATTAGCCAATGAGATTTTGTACTTCAGCTGAAAGCTGATATTATATATTATTCTGTTTCTAAGAGTGTTCGTGTATTCCATTGCTACTCTGAACAACCGTAGCTATAAAACAAAGTCGGATACATAATTGAAATGTTTAACATAATGGAACAAGTTCGAGCGCTACGCAATGGAAAGCGAGTTCAAATATTCGATATTATGAAATGATGTGGACGCAAGTCTGGATTATTGGTATGTAATAAGAGTAATTGCTTACCTAATATATACCATACGTTGCAGAAGTGATAGTTTCTTTTTATGAAGAATTTCCTGTTTTGTTTCAGCCAATCTGAATCGGGTAATGGCACACGTTTCTGTCTCTGATAGTTCTCGGGGACGAACTGCGGCTGTGGCACCTTCGAGAATTAGAAAATTTGGTGCTGACTCCGTTGCCTTCATCGAATACCTCAACCTATCACTCTTCTCTTAATTGGTTTTACATTAAAGGTAAACTGATTTTATAAAGGGTTTCTCATGAGCGATAGTCCCTTCGGAGCTTTTCTAGATAAGGGTCTAAAAAGCTGAACATTTGTATGAGTACTCTTTCTAGCCGGGGATAACTTTGAAAACTTCTCATTGTTATTTAGAGGTACGGTCAGTAAAACAGTTATAGCCCCCAATAACTGGACGTGTCCAAAATGCAGTAAAACTAAGTAACCTTCCACCATACAATTTTTCAGTGTCCACATATTACGGAGATGAATGTCAGCCGAGTTCATGCTGAACATCCAACCATCATATTCCTTTAGTAATAGAGGATGGCAGTTTTCACTGCCAAAAAGAGGAAATTGAAAGGGGTAAGGACAGACGACTCTCCTTTAACTCTTCGTCATCTCTAGCATATTTGAATATCAGTTGAGAAAGACAGGAAAAGTAATGACAAGTCGATTTAAGCAATTAAAAAAATCCTCAGCTCCATTAAAATATTTGTGGTCTTGCACTGATCTAGAAATAATTATTATAATCATGAAGGTCTTTAAATGGTGTATATATATGTATGTATGTATGTATGTATGTATGTGTGTGTGTGTGTGTGTGTGTGTGTGTGCGCGCGTGTGTGTGTAATTAATAAATAGCTTAAGATTAGCTATTTAGCTTGTTAAAAAATACACATTAGCGACAGGAAGCAGTACTAATACCAAGAGACAATACTTATTCCCCCTTAAACGTAGATGTTCTGTTAAAACAGACTTTAATGCGGTATTTACCACGAAAGAAACTCTCATATAGGTTTTGGTACAGAATGCACGCTTGCTTGTTTATATCGCCAGCGAGGAGATAAATCCTCACCAACTCCAGCGCTGAGACCACTAAATCACGTGATGTCGATCTCCTTTGATCTCATCAGTGATGGACACTCGACCGTTAGAAATAGCAGCGACTCATCTCTCCGCTAGTGATATATAGAAAATCAGTGCCAGAAGAGGCATTGGCGTTGTGAATAGCCTTTTAGCTTGTTAAAAAAATATTTATTAGCGACAGAGGCAGTATTAATACCGAGAGGTAATATTTATCCTCAGTTAAACGTGGATATTCTGTTATAACAGATTTTATTGCAGTGTGTACTTTTCTGTATTTAATATATACTTGAAACACAAAAGCGTCTAGTGTTACGTGCTTTGCAATCGCACGAAACTCTAGACCACCGAGTCACTTGTGGAGCTTCTCTCTAAATACATACTACTCTACTTAATACATAGTAAGCAGGAAATAATAGATCTACTCACAAGATGGCAGAAGATACTGGAAGGAAACAGTGTGTCTTATCTTAGCTTAAAAAATTCAAAAAGGAAACGGACGGAATTTTTGGTCGATCCGATGTTTGGCTGCTTGTCTACCTAAGACATTATTGTAGTGAAGGCGCATGGCTTAGTGGTTAGGGCATTCGGCTCGCGATCGTAAAGTCGTGAGTTCAATTTCCGGCGACGCGTTGTGTCCTTGAGCAAAACACTTTATTTCATGTTGCTCCAGTCGATTCAGCTGGCAAAAATGAGTAGTACCTGTATTTCAAAGGGCCGGCCTTGTCACACTCTGTGTCACGCTGAATCTCCCCGAGAACTATGTTAGGGGTACACGTGTCTGTGGATTGCTCAGTCACTTGCACGTTAATTTCATGAGCAAACTGTTCCGTTGATCGTATCAGCTGGAACCCTCGTCGTCGTAATCGACGGAGTGCACCTTTAGACATTATTGTAACATACTAAGCAACTTACTAGGTGCTGTTGTGCAAGTGTTCAAGTTCTGCATGCACATTTTCACCTTGATTGCTCCTTTAAATTTTCGTTTTCTTTTCGGATTCTTCCTTGTATTTCTTTTTTCCTTTCCATCCTACGCCCTATTCTGAAAATGGACAATGCTCTAAACATCATTTTAATTAACTTCTTTTTCTCTGTGTGCCAGACTAATAGTTTTGGTCGCGAACCTATCCTGTCTTGTGTTTTTGTTTCACCTCAGTCTCTCTCTCTTTCTCTCTCTTTCTTTCTGTCTTTTTTCTCTGTATACATATTTACTACATACATATGCACGCACAGTGAAGGTGCATGGCTCAGTGGTTAGAGCGTCGAACTTACGATCGTGAGGTTGTGAGTTCGATTCCTGGACCGCGCTGTGTGTTGTGTTCTTGAGGAAGACACTTTATTTCACGTTGCTCCAGTTCACTCAGCTGTAGAAATGAGTTGCGACGTCACTGGTGCCAAGCTGTATAAGCCCTTGGATAACATCGGTGGCGTGGAAAAGGGAGGCTGGTATGCATGGGCGACTACTGGTTTTCCATAAACAACCTTGCCCAGACTTGTGTCTGGGAGGGTAACTTTCTAGGTGCAATCCCATGGTCGGTCATGACAGAAAGGGGTCTCCGACGCACGCACACACATAACGATTAACCACGTATGTAACAACTACAGAAGACCTCAATATAATTGAAATTGAAGACTATATTTCACATAAAATACAACTATAGAATACTCACATACAGTTCTTGGAGTTTCCTTGCAGCCAAAGATAAGAAGTCAGCCGATTTCCAATCAATATTCAAGGTCCCTGCAAGCATTCATCAGTTGTCGTGTAAGGCTAACGCCAAGAAACTCCGACTACTCTGAGCGTTGCTTGCTTGTATTTCCTATATACTTGTATAGCTATGAACCCAGTGTTTTGTGCTCTACACTGACAAGAAACTCTAGACCACCGAGTTACTTGTGTAGCTCTTCTCTAATTATGCATTTTGCTTAGCATATACTTAACTTAATGAATCGAGTCGTATCCCTCACATTTATAAAAACCAAACCATGTATGTATAATATTTATGCGTATACACATGGCTGATCTTTTTTTGTCTCTGCTTATGCGTAGTCATTATAGTTTTGAATGCCGTTGTATATATACTGACTGTATTTGTGCAAGCAGTACGTATGTCAGTGTCTGTACATATGTGTAAGTTTACACGCACAGTTTGCTTCAGCCTATGGTATTTTCCTCATTATCTATTAAAAGTTTTCTCTTGTCTCCTGTTTGAAATTATCTAAATATATATATATATATTCATAATTTTATTTTATTTCATATATATATATAGTGTTTTTAAATTTCGAAATTTTTAAAGCTTGTCAGCTAAATGTTATACGTTAGACTTACCCTACACCACCCTATCCCAGACTCGGTTGTCGTTGCAATTTCTTTGCAGGATGGGGATGGTGGTGATGGAGGTGGGTGGGTGGGATTCAGTAATTAGCATGGCTTTTTGCATAATAATATTGCGGATTTTTCAAATTCATTGCTTACCATTTTGTGTAACTAAGGAACTAATGATAGGGTATTACCGATTGATTAGTAGCGAAATGTCAAAAGATGCTGAAATAATGAATCAATTTCTATGCCTCCCTATTTTCGAATATATCAAAGAGTAATAATAATAATATCAACAACAACAATAGTAATTGTAATAATAATAATAATAATAATAATAATAATAATAATAATAGTAATAATAATAATAATGACAATTATAATAATGATAATAATAATAATAACAGCAAAAATAATGATAGGGTTAATAACGATAATAATAATGTTTTATTTTTCGGTATTTCGTTTTATGTATTTCGTTTAATAATGTTTAATATTTTGTTTTTGTTTTTCAAAAGGATATTTTTGTTTTAATTTTGGTTTATATTTTTTTTCGCATTTTTCTTCGTTATTTTTTTTTCTCTCTTAAATATTTTCATATAATTTATATTTCACTAAACTGAACATTTATTGCCATTTATTGAAATATCTGAGGTGCGCGCGCGTTCAGACACACATACAACCGCACGAATATATATATATATATATATATATATATGTATATGTATATATATATATATATATGTATATATTCACATACCTGATTATCAAAGAGAAATGTGTATACAAAAATACAAACACTGTGTTAAACATGCATACATGAGTGTATGTGTGTGCGTGTTTGTGTACGCATGTACGTATGTATGTATATATATGAATGTATGTATATATATATATATATATATATATATATATACACACACACACACACACACACACGCACGCACGCACACACACACACACACACACACACACACACACACACACATATATGCAGATGCTGCAGTTTGTCAACAAAAGAAGAAAGTACTCAATGTATGGCGTAAAGTAAAGTATATTGCTTAATTAATTTGTGGTCTGAGCTAAATTATGATTGGGATACCAAATTGCTTAGACCTTTTTCTATCTTCCTTTCAGCTTTGATCGAGCTCATGAAAGCAATTCGATACAGGGATTAGATCATGTATGTTGGAGCCAACACTCAGTACAAACTGACAATCAGATACAATACAAACTGACAATCTCAATAACAATTGTGAGCATAGAAGGCGGCGTGGGGGTGACACAAATTGCCCTTTTTCGGTTTTACACCCGAAACAGCATATGACCGGTATGTAACCGAATTTGTAGAACCCTCGTTAGCCTATATACTAACAAGTATGTTTGTATATATGTATCTATGTATTTACGTATGTATGCATGTATGTATGTATAAACGCAATAACACATACGAAGGCGCACATACAAAGATATATGTATATATGTATGTATCTATGCATTTGGGTATACAAACGTATAGGCATAAAAATAGACATTATTTTGTTATAATTTTTCGGCAAAGGAAAGGGTTTTCAAGAGAAATTGTATTGAAACATGCAACAAATAAAAGTCAATGAAACCATTTTTATAAACCAAGTCTATTATATGCAGCATTTTATTTCCTTTTAATAGTTAACGGTATTTATCTTCCATTATACACTAACTGTACCCTTATATATATATATATATATATATAACAGTGTTATAATTGGGGTTATATCGTACAGATGTTAGGTCAGGATAGA
>NC_068990.1:39424074-39426054 GCF_001194135.2 Octopus bimaculoides | reverse complement strand
CTTTTATTTCTTTTTAATAGTAAATTGAATTCGAAGAGAATCTCTACTGTTAGTTTCGTTATATATATATATATATATATATAACAGTGTTATAATTGGGGTTATATCGTACAGATGTTAGGTCAGGATAGATTTTCTAAAGTAATAGACTCAATTAAAATGTAATTAAACGGTGACATTCATACGCACACATGCA
This sequence comes from Octopus bimaculoides, assembly GCF_001194135.2. Lineage (NCBI taxonomy): Eukaryota > Metazoa > Mollusca > Cephalopoda > Octopoda > Octopodidae > Octopus > Octopus bimaculoides. Next base: position 39,425,858 of record NC_068990.1, on the reverse strand, counting down.
CACATAAACACACATACATGCATGCATACTTACATATATAAATACATACATACATATAACATACATACATACGTTCACCCCATAATTGCTTTCAGTACACCCCGCCCCTCACACACAAACAGATGCATGCAAATCTCTTTCTGTCTTTGTTCTTTTACTTATGTGTCAATTTATCTTTATACATACATATGTACATACATATATACATATTTTGTGCGTATATATGTATATATTTACGTGTATACCAAAATACTTTTACACCCAGCCACATACACACATACATACATATATATATATATATATGATGTATACATACATATCTATGCATATATGTAATTATAGATTACTCAGACAGTCTTCGTTATTACTAATACTCCATGTTTCACTCCATGTTTCACTCCATTGATACTCTAAGTCTTTTACTTTTTGGTTTTGTTCAGGTAAAAAACGTCTGAACAAAAATCACTCACATTTGCGCATCTTTCCAGAGTAACAAAATTGACGCCTCTGATGTTCGGATGTAATGTCCAGATGTTATGTCCAGATGTAATGATTGTAGAAAAAGAATAGATGTACATTTATAAAGATATTAACCAAACTCAGTTTATTAGACCGTGTGGAAAAAGAAACAATGTTAATGTTTCGAGCAAAACCCCTTTTTCCAGTTAGGGGTAAAATAACATTAAAAAAATCTGAATAGGTAGTTTATACACCTGTTTTTAAAGTCATATTTTGGTCTGTTTCTAAGATAAATCTAGACATTTAGAGGAATTCAAGCGGGTGGCATCTCAGTGCGGGAATAACTAGGTAAAGTTTTTTTGCCAGTGATTCATAAACTGATACAGATTAATTACAAGATGAGGAGAAGCAGTGTCTTCCAAACAATTAAGAGGAGGTCGCATGCAATTTTGAATATTTCTGTGGTGCAGAAGTGTTTAGTAGAGTTTGTAGCATTGGTATACCGAAGGAATTTAAGAAATACTGTTTCAGCCTGTCATTATAACGTTTGTTGGTCAGTAAATATTTGACAGTTTAGATTTCCTTTGAATAAGGTTCAAAATAAGTGTGTCCTCATAAATATGTAAGCAGTTCTTCTTGTAAAACTTCATTATTTCCAATATGATCACATGACAAGATTTAAGTGCTGTGGTTATACGTGTGTGCCAAAATAGTATTTACACACATCTACATACACATACACGCACACATACAAATGCACAGACACGTATAAATGCATACACACAACTCTTAAGAAATGATAAACAATCAAACAAGCAATCAATGTATCACAATAAGACCTAATCATTTCTACAATAGGCACAAGGCTTGAAACTTTAGGGGAGGGGGCTAGTCGATTTCATTGACCCAAGTACTTGACTGGTACCTGTTTTATCAATTCCGAAAGGATGAAAGGCAAAGTTGACCTCGGTGGAACTTGAACTCAGAACATAAATACGAATGAAATGCCGCTTAGCATTTTGCCCGGGTCATCAGCAATTCTACCAGCTGACTGCCTTACCACGACAAAACACAATGAAACAAAAATCAACAAGTTATTAGAAATCGATAAAATTCTAACAACAAAACTATAGGAATTAACGTTACTTTTTAATATGGCGGAAGAAATATATCCACTCGCAGATAAATTTACCTTGTTACAGACTCCCTGGGAATAGAATTTCACTTTTAGCTTTCACGTTTCCGCCTTTTTACTCTATTCTATTTTTATTTCTTAATTTTCTTACATCCTTACCTATTATATATATATATATATATATATATAT
>NC_068990.1:39420391-39423065 GCF_001194135.2 Octopus bimaculoides | reverse complement strand
ATATATATATATATATATAATATAAAATGGGACAAGAACGCAAAACATCCAGACAGGTGATACAAAAAAGGGACAACAAAACATCCAGATAGACGATACAAAGAAAACAAGGACGGGCCATTCGGCAATTTCTTTCCTCAGTCGAGTTCCAGATTATCTTTGCAATTTCGGCTGGTTATACTCGAGATTGCTCCAATCTGGCCAGCCCCAAGGAAAAACTAAGCTAAGTGCATTAGATTCCTCAGAAGAAAGCAGCGAATGTATACAAAAACAAGGACGGAAAAAAACGGAGAAAGTTACACAAATACAAAGAACAGGACATAACAACAGGTGTCTTTCGACAGAAAAGGATTTAGTAAAAATACAAATATGAGAAAGTATAACCAAAGAGGATTGCTAGGTCCTAATCCATGTTACAGATGTGGAGGCCTACATTTCAGAAAAGATTTTCCTTTCAAAAACCAAAAATGTTACAGTTGTCGAAAATTTGGACTCAATAGTTCTCAATGTAAAACAAAAGTACGAAAGTCAAATGTAAAAAAATCTAAAGTGCTCTCAGCTGAAAGTATAATCGATTCCCAAATAAGGAAATTTGAACACGTATAAATAAACAGAATAAATATAAATTTACAACTGGATACTGATTGTGACATTTCAATTATTAACACCGACACAGGGAAGAAAACAGGGAAACTTATGTTAAGAAAAACAGCGAAAACTGCACGTGGCGTGACAGGTGATACACTATACTCTATGATGCCACATTTCGAGGAAAAACTTGCAAAGCGAAAGATTTCGTCGTAAAGAACGCATCCAATCTGTTTGGTACCAGCAGGTTGGAGTTATTTAATTCATGGGATCTCCCCCTAGGTCTCTATTGCAAAAACATAATTGGTTGTCCCTCTAAAAATAAGCCGTCTGAGGAATTGAAGAGAAAATTAAAACAAATGTTTCCTCAATTACTGTCGGATGAGTTAGGTCTATGTAAAAAGACTGAAGCGTGTTTACAATTAAAGGAAAACTTTGTGCCAGTATTCATATCCAATAGAAAAGTACTGTTCGCTGCAATAAAAAAACGTAGATGAAGAGTTAGACAGACTAGAAAAATGTGAGATTATTTAAAACGTGGATTACTCTAAATGGGCAGCACTTACCGTGTGTATGTAAAAAAAGACAACAAAAGACAAAATTAGGCTGAGTACCGATTTTTCTACTGGTCTGAATGACGGTTTAAAGACATGTCACTATCCACTTCCTACTCCAGAGGATATTGTTGCAAAATGTAATGGTGGGAAAATATTCTCGCAATTGGATTTGTCTGAGACGTATCTGCAAATAAAAGCTGACGTGGAATGCTCAGAACTTCTAACAGTAAATACACACAAAGGATCGTACAAATATAATAGATTGCCGTTTGGTCTGAATGTCGCACCTGTAATATTTCAACAAGTTATGGATACGGACTGTCAATTCGCAATTCCAAACCTGAATGACATATTGATTAAAAGTAATTCGCGTGATCAGCATGTTGAGCATATAAAAACTGTGTTTGAAAATATAAGGGGCTACGAGTTCACTCTATGTGAGGCGAAATGTGAGCTCCATTTGCCAAAAATCAAATTCTTAGGGCAAATTATTGATAAAAATGGAAGTTGTTATGACTTGTTGAGGGCAGACGCAGTTAAACATTTGCCTCCCCAGCTTAATGGTTAGTTCGTTTAGAATATTGACTATTGGCTCGTGAAGAGATTGTTGGATACAACTGCATCGTTATCTTGTTTACTGTTACTACACTGGTACAGTGTATCTAGACCATCCATCACAATACCTTGGTGGTAACACATTTGGAGACGGAGGACACAACAGTTTTTCTTTTGATTCCAAAAAGAGTGCTGCCCACATCGTATGTAACAGACTATTGAAATTCCTCTAAGTTACTGATATCATTGAACTTGTTTTAGATTGAGTTTATTTATCGACATCAGTTCATTTGTTGGTTTTACACTAGTCATATGAACCTTCTTATGAATCCGAAATTGGAATTTAGCCTGGACTAGTTAATGGTCACTGTCGCAGTCTACGCTTTATAAGACACGTAGGTTGTAGACATCTTGAATATCAGACTTTCGAATGAGGATTAAACCAATCAAGTGTCTTTGCTTTGATCGTGAATATGTCCATGATAGTTTATGTCTTAATTTGTACCCAAAAATGGTCTACAAATGTTCAGAGCAAAGTTGAAGTAGGTACAATCTATCACTATTCTCATGACCAATATCACGGCAACTAAATGAACTCTGAATTTCAAACTGTCTTCCCATAAGAACGTCAAAAAATCTCCCAGAGTAATAATATTTTACGAGTTGGTTTAGTAGAAATGGTATTTCTGAGCAACTCACAGGATGATAAGACTGTATCCTCGATAGCCTGAAGAATAGAGACATAAAGATATCTATACACATATCTAACTATTTATCTTTCTCTATCTGTATATATATATATATATATATATATACACATAGGATCCTTTGTAGAAGAACATAAATTCGGAGGAGACGCACACTCTAAGATGTAGTGTAGCTAATATTATACATACATACACACACACACATACATACATACATGCATACATACATACATACATACATACATATATATATATATATATATATAT
>NC_068990.1:39419460-39420309 GCF_001194135.2 Octopus bimaculoides | reverse complement strand
AATACGCCATAGGACCACAACATAGAAGCATAGAGGATAGAAGTTAAGGAAAGATATAAAGCAAGTTGCTACGATGTAATGAGATCTTTTCCTCAATATGTTAACACTGTTCTACACCGCCATAGATGCTGTCATTAACATTTCCAATTGCCCTGTTTCATTAACGATTAAACATGCCTTGTCTTCACTACACCGACTTAGTTTACTGATTTATTAGATTTTTAAGGAAACTCTGTATATCAGTGTATGTTGCTATGTATTACTATATATAACTATATGTGATGTTTGTTGCTATGTATGTGTCATTGTGTGTATGTATCAGTTGTGTGTTTATATGTGTGTCAGTATATTTTGGGCATGTATTAATGTGTATATACTTAAGCATCTGTAAGAGTGTATAATTATTTATACGTATGTTGATTCATTTCTGGATGTATAGAAAAATGGATAGTTAGTTGAATGTTTCAGGTACAGGCAAAAGTTCATACACATACATATATACACCTGTACATCTGTACATATTTATGTATGTATATTTGCATTTATGTAAATTACAGGTGTGCAAAAATACATACCTATACATACACGCACATATTCGCACGTAAACCTATGTGTGTGTGTGTGTGTGTGTGTGTGTGTGCAAGCATGTGTGAGAGAGAGAGAGAGAGTGACTGAGTGAGAAAGAGAGTGAGAGCAGACGTCTTGTATAATTGTGAAAGTAAACGACTATAGAGGCAGGCTTAAATAAACACACATATACATATGTACACATATGCTGCATAAAGCATTTTACATATATGTATATGTATATATATATATATATATATATATATATATATATATATATAT
>NC_068990.1:39415986-39418912 GCF_001194135.2 Octopus bimaculoides | reverse complement strand
TATACACGCACACATACACACACGCACACACACACACATATATATATACATGCATATATATATATATATATATATATATATATATATACACACACACACACACACATGCACACACACACGCACATATATTAACCTGTTGGTTGTTAACAAGTACTTTGGTGTAGAAACGGTGTTATTGTGAGTGTTGTTCATCAGATTGTACCTTCGAACCTACCAATATCACTTTTGTCGTTCAAACTAATATTATACCAAATTATTTATTCTCTTATTTATTTGTTAATTCCTTCAAATTGTCTGGACAAGTAATTTTACTTCGAAATAAAGACAACCAGCGAAACGTCGATTTTGTAATTTTCTGTATGTTCTTTTAATTACGAGTTGGAAATGTGTGTGCTATTGACATACGTACTGAAATTGTCTGTGTGTGTCTGTGTGTGTATCGGGATGTACATGGATGCCTGCAAGCATATATACAGGCGTGACTAGATAAATGTATACGTATACGTAGATGTGTAAGTATGTAGGTGTGTCCTTTTTAAAGTATTTGAATTCCTATTTGGTTGAAGTTGGTTTCTGACATACATAAGACCATGAAAACAAAGTTTCCCTTGCTATCATACGCTTTAAGGCTCAATCTTGCGACAACAATTCTGGAGAGGATTTGTTCTATCATAGCCATAAATTCGCGAATTAAAATTAACACGTGCAAGCCTCACTCTTTTCTACATACATACATACATACATACATACATAGTAAAACTTTCCGAAAGTTTAGCACATAAATACATATGCATGCATCTAGACATGAAAATATATACATAAAAACGCATCTTTAAAACAAACATACAAATCTGCGCATAAATACATATGCACACGCCTAGACATGAAAATATATACATAAAAATGCATCCATAAAACAAACATACAAATCTGCGCATACACTAACACCAAATACTGCACACACACATATGCAAAAATACATAGATGATGTTGATAAAAGTTCCAATGAAGGAGCCTTGAATCTATGTTAGAGTCCGGCTCTTTCTCTGTTGACAAGAAATACAGAAATGAAACTGATTGATAACATACATACATACATACATACATACATACATACATACATACTTGTACATAGTCGACAGGTTTCATTTATGCTAATCATGACCAAGTAGATAACAATTACAATATTACAATTTTATGCAATCATAATAAGTTTTCATACAATGTTAAAAAGAGAATGGATGACACGTGCGTGGGCTACACTGTGGGATCGAATCCGGAAATATTTATACAGATGATGGTAGAAAGGAAATTAAGAGAGCGTTCAACGTGTAGAGGTAAAATATTTCAATTAACAGTTCGTAGCTGAAATCTAGATTACCCAAAGTTTTACAAATGCTAAATTCTATTTGACCCACCCTTTGAAATTTCTGGCTGTAAGCTGCATGTAATGTCTCGGGGTACAGTCTGTCAGAGCGAAAGTCTTATAATTTTGATATGATCCAGTTGTTAAGCCCGCTCACGCTATTTATATATTTTATTACTTCTCCACTGAGTTACGTACATTCTCATAAAATTTTGTTTTTGTTTGATAAAGAACAAATAAGGGATAGGTACGTCATATACGAAATTTTATAGAGAATAGAAGAATGATGCCATCAATTTCTTTGGACGGAAATATTCTGAGGATCCATCCATCTGCACGCGCACACACGCGCGTACGTGCGCACGCAGACAAACGTGTATGTATATGTGTATGTACTGACGGCTGTCTGTAGGCCCTCCTAAACCAGTAAGATTGAGGTCATTGATGACTTGCGTGAACCTTTGTAAGTCAATAACTGTAAATAAGATATGACAAGAGAGAGAATATCAGGGGGTTGACGTTCAAGGAAGGAAGGACTGGTTGTAACGATTAGAGCGGGACCAGGGGATTTCGACGCAAGAAGGACGGTAGGAGAACGGGAAGCGAGTGGAACGAAAATATCTGAGTGGATGTGGCGTGAGCCCAGTTAGCTCCATGGATCAAGATCCATTATAATAGAGGTGAGAAAATCTGTCAGAGGCGTCAGTATGTTTCTGGTCGAGAGGTTAGAGCGAGCCTGTTAGAGATTTTGTGCCAGCCAGACGAGTAGCTCTTTTCTGAAGACGGTCTTCGATGCTTATGTGTACAGTAGCAGCAAAGTCCAAAATGTTACAGTACCACTCCATTGTGTTCTTTAAATGTGCTTTGTGAAGTATCAATCACTGTTGGGGGACGAAGTATTTTCTGAAACTGAAAAGAAATGTCAGTCATTGGGTTAGGGCTAAAAAGAATAACGGTATAAAATGACACACATGAACTAAATGCTGACGCAAACATAATAAAAAAAAACCCAGAAAAACAATAGAACATTTTTTTACGTTCTATAGCTATCAGTTTGGCTGTAGAAACATGAACTACGACAGATGGCCTATAGAATAGGTATTCTTTCTGACGTATTTTTATGAACATGGAGTTGGACCATGTTTTGAATTGCTTGGATACAACAATTCTAAGTGAATTAAGTTTCCCGAATTAAGTGGAAATTACTGGCTTCCTTTCAAAATATAGTGGATTCGTTGAATTGTATTTCTTTTATATATTAATAGACATTTAGCTGCGGACTTGTGGTTGCTTGTAGATATGTATGTGAGTGTATATATGCATTTACACACACACACACACACACACACACACACACACACACACACACACACACACACACACACATACGTATATATATATATATATATATATATATATATCTTTGTTTGTCTATATGTATGTATTTATACTCATGTATGTATATACATAGCGTATATAGTGTAAATATATATTATGTATCTATATATATGTCTATATATATATATATATAGAGAGAGAGAGAGAGATAGAGAGAGAGAG
>NC_068990.1:39405252-39415976 GCF_001194135.2 Octopus bimaculoides | reverse complement strand
GAGAGAGAGAGAGAGAGAGAGAGAGAGAGAGAGAGAGAGAGAGAGAGAGAGAGAGAGAGAGAGAGGGAGAAGGAGAGAGAGGTGTATACATATATATGAATAAATAAATATATGCTTAGGCACACTTATATACATACATAAATATGTGTGTATATATATACACATATATATATTTGCTCTGCTTCTCTGTAGTACAATACATAAAAAATGCATACTACTAGAAATGTGTTGAGTCTAACTTAATTTTCTGATATTTCCATGTGTATGTCTACCTATATATATACCGTAAGAAATCAAAAGAAATTATATTTACAAACGCATGACCCAAATACTGACGCAAATATAAAAACATACATGCTTATATATGTCATCTCACACGTACATACACGTATAGTTATTTTCAGTAATTTGCTGTCTGTTGTGTTTAAAATTTAATCCTGATACAATACTTTTCTGAATATCATTTATTATACATCCAGCTGTTATTTTTCTCTGCCGCTTCTCTTGCTAAATCCACTATTCTTCTTGAGAAAGAGAGATTATAGAAAGGTTGTTAGATGCTTTGGAATTATTTCTTGAAAATGTCAAGATAATTAAAGCAAACTAAAATATCAAATATTTTATAATTAAAGACATCCTCCTACCTCTTAAAATAACAAATCGTTCAAAAATTTTTTTGTAAATTCGTAATGATTTTTCAAATGCTACTTAGGTATAAGAGAGCCTAATTAGAGACAAAGTCAGCTGGACGTTTTTCCAACAATTTTTAAAACGTGTAACAATTATTTCCATCTGATAATTATTGAAATATTTCCACAGAAATAAGGAAAAACTTTAAGATATTGTGTTGTTCGGAATAAATTGTTATACAACATACAACTTAGTATGTCTGTTGTATGCTTGTTTGTTCAAGTTTGATTTCACTGCAGAATTGATAAAATATTATTACAGGCTTCACACCACTGTGCTTAACGGCATGAAGATAATCATGGCTATATAGTTAACCCGTTTGCTTCTCAACAATGTTTTCAACTCAACTTTCTTGAGCTGTACCTTAAACAAGTGTCTTCTAATAGCCAAAAACTTGCTGAGTGAAAGTTGGTACATGAAAACTGTGTAGAAGCTTGCCTTTGAATGGTAGAATTAATCAGTAATTCAGTTTAACACCAACACTTGTACCATGCTTGTTTGTAATGAGACACATTCTGTTGCAAATTTTCGGACCAAGTGCCCAGTGGGAAGAAAACTTTCACAATCTTGAAACCTTGTCATGGACGCTGCCATTTCTGCTCTGACTAAGGATTGAAAATAGGAACCAAAAATATTCTAAACGCCTATGTTATTTTTTAAACGTTGAAGTAGATCGAGCCAAGAAAACTCTACGTGGTCACTGAAACTGTCAGAAATAGCAAGCAAATCTTCCTTAATGCCATCTTTAAAAGAAAGCGTCATACTGGCTAATGTAGTTCTGGATATGCACGAGAGATGAACATTGGATAAAATATCTCCCTTACACCCAAGTCAGAAAGATATATCTGTAATTGGATGGAGATATGATTGGTTAGGTTATAGAATGTCTGAAATAAGATGGAATTATGATTTATCTATTGGTCATCTGCAATAGGGTAGAGACTATAGTCGTCTTATATATTATCTGCTATAAGATGGAACTACGTTTCTTCTAAAGGATATCTATAATAAGATGTAACTGCGACAGATTGGCCTATAGAAAAGTTATTATAAGATGAAACTATGATCGGCTCAGATTATTTGCGGTAAAATGGAACTATGGTTAGCCTATAGATTATCTGCTGTTGGGATAAATCATGGTTGGCCTGGGATAAAGCAATTAGCGTTCATATAATTAGATGGCTTCAAACGATTTTGACCTCTTACATTGACAAAACCTGGTCTTGTGTGTTCACCGACATAAAATCAGTAGTTAACTATGTTGGAATCCACCCACACGAAGTTATATCTGGTTCTTCTATACACACACACTTCCGTTTCAAAATATTCGTATTGAATTAAAATGGTCCATTATAATTTTATGCAAGAACTTCTTAGAAAGTTACAAATCAAATTGCAAATTAATAATGAAAAGGTTAGTTAATTTATTCAATTTCTTTAAACTCTTTATTATCATCAAAATTAAATGAAATGCATTGACAGTATATGCCATTCAAAATATGGTAACAATAGAATTACAATAGAGAAAGAAATTTACAACGATAATAACAAAAAAAACATAATGCAACCTCACAGTCTACAATCCAGTTAGACTTCGATGAATATGAAGTTTAATCTATCTACGGGGAACACAGTTGACAATTTAATGACCTGAACTACTCACAGCCGTATGTCCATGAGTTCAATCCATTTTATAGCCAATAAAAGACTCAGCTTGACGAAAGTAATGGTTGTTGAGTTGGCAAAAAAAACGTTCTCTCCTCATATTATGACGATACTTTTAATGTAATACAATTAATGTTGAAAAGAACGACCAATTTTGGGGTACTTAGTAATGTAATTAGTTTTGGAATAATTAAACTAGTGTTCAGAACTTATAATATGTAAAAAAAAAAACAAAAAAAAAACCGTTCTTGCACACACATACACACATTCACAGGCACAACACATACAAACACATTTGTGAATGAGTGTAGTTTATGCTTAACATCCTGATACATGCACGAGTCCATATACATTCTGAAAAACTGATAAGGAAATCAAATTTAATTAAAATAAATGAAGTGTGTATATATATGTGTGTGTGTGTGTGTGTGTATTTGTGTACGTGTGTGTATGTGTATGTACTATGTATCTGTTGTGAAAGATGGAGAGAGGAGGAGGTATTAAATCTAACCCGTTTATATAGCTACTTGCATTTACACGTATGTATGTATGTATGTATGTATGTATGTATGTATGTATATATATATATATATATATATATATATATATTTACACATACATTCTATGTATGTATGTATGTATGAATGTAATGTAGAGACAAACATAATTCTAACTTCTAAGGTGTATACGTAAAGGCCATAATGTGTGTAATACGTTCCTCTGACAGTTTTCAGTTCACGAGAGGTAATAATACGCTACTTTGCCTAAACACTTAAGCCAATCAACAAACAATCACAAATGTAGTAAAGATTTAATAAATAACTTTCCTCAACGTTGCAAGTTGGTTCTGGTAATTTTCGACGGTTTTTATTTATTTATATTTGTTTTTGTTTTTGTTGTTGTCGTCGTTGTTTGTTATTGTTGTTGTTAATATCCTTTAGATGTTTGTTAAGAGACCTAATATTAAAGGAAAGTGTTTAAATTCCACGACAGGCAACAGAAAGAACGGAATTAATATTAACCAATCAAGAAGCAATCTAAGAGACTTATTAACGAAGGATTTTCAATGGCGGTGTTGTCGGTGGTATTGGTGTTGATGAGGGACAGTATAACAATAATGTATCTTCAATGAAAATAAAATAAATGGGGAGGTATATTAATTATAAGTACTTCGTAAGTAGACATCAGTGGAAACTGTGGACGTGTATTTGTGTGTATGTATGTGTGTGCGAGCGTGTCTGTAAATATGTATGTGGATACACACACGATATAAAGTTTTTATATACATGCACACGTATATATATATATATATATATATATATATATATATATGCACACACATATGTATATATATATATATATGTGTGTGTGTGTGTGTGTTTGCTAGAGCTAATATAATTTGTTACAACAATTTCTAACTAGCTGTAATCAACTGAGGCCTGAAACAAGGACCTTTGCTTATAATAGCTTCAACGCCACCATCGCTCCATCACCTTCACCGTGAGGTCAGATAGCAGTCTCACTTTGTTGACTTCTTTCACCAAAGAGTTACTTTGATCAACTCACATACAACAAATATGGATTCTCTGATTGACATTCATGTTGATAAGTTGATAGAAGTTTTGTCACAATTTGCTAGAACTGCAAAACTACGTTGACAAACAACATAGGCTTTGAGTTTTAATTCCATCTATTCTTACCCCTTAATCAAGGTTTCGTTTTGTTCTTTGGTTATATTAACTGACCGCTGGGCATCAAAAGAAATTTATGGCCCATTTTTATGTTGCTAATTACTCTTTCTTTCATGCACACTCATTCCTCTCCCTCATACAACACAAGCACCCTCCTACTTATATGATAAATGCTGATACAGCGATCCCCTCGGCACCTCAGTTTTTCAACACATCGGCCCATCGGTCCATCGGTACCTGATCATAATTCCCATCAGCATCACCACACACCACCTCAGCATGCCATCAGACCCTAACCACTACCACCACCACAATCATTTCCACTGTCTCCATTATCACTACCTCATTAACACAACTATCGCCCACACTACTGCCATGAACAGCTCTACTGCACACCATTAGCTACTACATAACCATCAGGTACATCACCACCTCCATCACCACAAGCGGTGATTTATCCTCCTCTAACCACTACTCCTTCTTACGTCTTTACTTATTACACTCCCACTACCACAACCACATCACATTCTCATACTATCTACCGTCGTGGTTACCACATTTACGTCAATATAAACCGCAAATATTACGACCACGACGACAACTTTCACAACAACAGTAGCTGACACCACGACTAACACCTATACAAAACTATCACCTCTTCTACCACCACCAACACAAAACTTCTTTCGTCACCATCATCACCATCATCACCAGCACTACCACGACTGTAGGTATTACCGCTGCTACCACCGCCGACACCTCAACCACTTTCCATATCAACACCGTCAATATGATCAATCACTACCACTATCATCATCATCAACATCACTACAATCACCGCCATCACGACCAGCATCATCAACACTATTTTCATCATCATCGTCATCATCATCATCATCATCATCATCATCGTCATCACCATCACTACCCAACCGGTAATGCAAAGAACATCCTTACATACCCACCCTATTTGTCCATAATTATCATTCCAGCTAGAAAGTATCCTCCTCCTCCTCCTCCCCCTCCTCTTACTACTATTACTACTACTACCACCACCACCACCACCACCACCACCATTCTTAACTCCCCCCACAACCATAACTACTACTACTACTACCACCAACACCACCATCATTCTTAACCACCACCATCACCACCACTACTACTACTGTGACAGCTAACATCAACACTACTGCTACCACCACAGCAACCACCAATGTTACTAACTCCACCACCTCGACAACAATGACATCATCAACAACAACAACAACAACAGCCAATGACTTCCACTAGAGCCAATTACGAAAATTTTTCGTCCTCACCTAAATCTATTCGCATTTTTAATGATGATGATGATGATGATGAAGACGCTGATGATGATGATGATGATGATGAGAGTGGTGATGGTGGTCTTGGTGATGATGATGAGGGTGGTGGGGAAGATGATGTGGTGGTAGTGGGTGAGGTGGTGGTGATGATGATGGTAGTGGTAGTGGTGATCATCAAGATGAGTGGGGTGATGATGATGGCGATGGTGGTAGTGATGATGTTATCGATGATGATGTTATTGATGATGATGAGGGTGATGGTGGTGGTGGTGAGGGTGGTAGTGGTGGTGGTGATGATGATGGCACTGTTGATAGTGATGATGGTTATGATGGTGTTTGTGGTAGTAATTCAGGAAATTTTGTTAATATCAAGGGTCGTAGTAGCAGTTGTGGTTCTGGGAGTGGTACGAATGGCGGTGGTGGTGGTAATGATGGCAGTGGTCGTGGTCGTGGTGATGATGTTAATGATGATGATGTTAATGATGATGATGATAATGATGATGATGATGATGATGTCGACGATGACGATACTGATGGTGGTTATGTTGTTTAACCCCTAACTAAACTTGATTATGCAGACATATGATCAAAGCCATTCCAACCGTGACCATCATATCTTGTTTCAAACAAAAGTTCACCCTGGACTACATGTGATTTGAAAGAGATATGCCTGCTATTTATATCAGATCATATCAGGTAGTAAAGTCGGGATTCATGTATCGATACCCAGCTGCATCTATTTCATCTTGATTATGTCATTCATTGGTTCAGAATAAAGCATGCCCATCACAACATCACATCTCTTTCTCTCTCTTTCTCTGTCTGTCGCTGTCTGCCTGTCTGTCTGTCTGTCTGTCTCACTCTCCCACAGCATCAGTTTTTGTAATTGATACATTTCGCAACTAAAAGGAAATTGAGTACACTGTTGTTGCTGTTATTGTTGATGATGATGATGATGATGATGATGACGACGGCGAAGACGCGTGGCTTAGCAGTTAGGGTATTCGGTTCACGATCGTGAAGTGGCGAATTCGATTCCCGCTTTTATTTCACGTTGCTCCAGTCTACTCAACTGGCATAAATAAGGAGTGCCTGTATTTGAAAGGGCCAGCCTTGTCACACTGTCTCACGCTGAATCTCCCTTAGACCTACATTAAGGGTACACGTATCTGTGGTGTGCTCAGTCAACTTGCACGTTGATTTCCCTAGCAAGGTGTTCCCCTGATCGGATCATCTGGGACCCCTGTCGTTGTAATCGACATAGTGTCAGTGCCAGTTGTTCATGATGATGATGATACAGTGGTTCCCAAACGTTTTCGGGATTCCGCCCCCTTGACACCCAGGTCACAATTCCTAGCGCTCCCACCCCAACTAACCGTCACAAGCATAGTCTTCTTTCTGAAGCAAAGACCTTACAACAGACCTCACCCCAACTAACCATCACAAGCATAGACCTCTTTCTGAAGCAAATTCAAAGCAACTGAATTTTGTGATTTTATGTAATTAAGTAATTTGTAGAAAGGCTTTCTGATGTATTTTATAGTTCTCGGATACAGCCGTTTGATTATCTAAAATGGCCATAGAATTTGAACCCGTTTCATCTGACTTTGTTCATTTAAATTATAATACATTGTTAGAATATTAAATGGAAAGTAAAAATGAGTGAATTCAATATTAATGCGGTGAATATATTGGTTCATTTGTTTAAATATGTAGACTCTTCTTTTGTTTGAGTTTGTGGACTTGTGCTGGATATTCATAACTTATATTTGTATGTTACTCAATAAATATAAATTAAGGTGTGTATATTGTTTTCAAGGTGGAGGCGCAATGGCCCAGTGGTTAGTGTTTATTGAGCGAAAACACGAGGCTCCGGCAGTGGATGGTGGCGAACCGTGCTGTACTCTTCCACAACAACTTTCTCTCACTCTTTCTTCCTGTTTCTGTTGTACATGTATTTCAAAAGGCCAGCCTTGTCACACTGTGTCACACTGAATATCTCCGAGAACTACGTTAAGAGTACACGTGTATGTGGAGTGCTCAGCCACTTGCACGTTAATTTCACGAGCAGGCTGTTCCGTTGATCGGATCAACTGGAACCCTCGACGTCGTAAGCGACGGAGTGCCAACAACAATTGTTTTCAAGGGCTGATAGAATTGTAAGCAAATAAAATCCTAAGTTCACTGCTTTGTTTTTCGAACTGTCGGTATACTTTAGCAAATTCAAATGATACAGTGGTTCCCAAACCTTTTCAGTCTTCTGCCCCCTTGAGACCTACATCACATTCCTAGCGCCCAACCTCAACTAAACATCACAAGCATAGACCTCTTTCTGAAGCAAATTTAAACAACTGTATTTCCCAAATAAAACTTAATCTAATGAAGCCATTATTTTGTTGTTTTTACATGAATCACCCCCACCGCCCCATTATCGCCCCAATTTTTGCATGAATCGCTTTCCCATTATCTCCCCACTTTTCTTCAATGATCCCTTGAAACTTTCCACCGCTCCCAAGGGGGCAATACCGTTCACTTTGGGAACCACTGTTAGACCAAAGTTGAATCTGATTGAACAGACGATCCAAAAACTTTCCAACCACAACCATATGTAGCACAGCGTTACTTAATACGACAATTTTAAGATTGTATAATGGAATCTAAAGATGATTTGGATGGTTGGATCACCTCGTCAACTCTTCTTTGTTATCTCGATGATAATGATAATGATGATGATGGTGGTGATGATAATGGCAATGACGGGGATGATGGCGGTGATGGTTATAGTAGTGGTGGTGTTAATGTTAGTGGTGGTGGTAGTGATGGTGGTGGAGTAATGTTTCTTGAAGGGGTAGAATGATGCTAATGAGGCGTCCGTGGAAAAGTAGTGATGAGGGTGATGATAATCATTATGAGGATGATAATGATGATGGTGTTCGTGGTGGTGATGTTGCTATCGGATGGTGATAGTATTGTGTTGTTGATGGTAGCATAATAATGGTGTAGTGGTGGTGGTGGTGGTTAGGTTCCAGTAGTTGTAGTAGTGTTGAAGATGATGGTGTTGACAATCTTCATGTGACGGTAACTATCATCGGTGGTCTGTATGTGTTCAATGAACCAGCTAGAAATAACAACAACATTTCACTCAAATTAGAATCCTACTGACCACCTTTAAAAACTAAGACACTTTAGCTGAAAGTAATCCACAATATACTACGTCTGATAAATGAGGGATGTCCAGAAAAGGAATGTTTCTGATGATGTGTCAGCCTGATGATGGCTGATCCATGGCTAAGCAACAAATTACCATCGCTTTTGTATTCCGACACTGGTCAATAATGAATGAAACCACTTTTCACTTTTACCAACATCGTATGCATAATATACCTTGTGACGTAAATGTTGTCGTTGTTTTTATTCTTATTGTAGTAGTTGTTGTCGTTGCTGTTATGTAATTCTAGGTGTAGCTCTTTCCTTTCAGAAATATGATGAAATGCCTCCTACCTATGACCACCGAGTCATTTTTCTTCACATGCATCTTTTTTTTTTTTTTTTTTCAAGAGAGTAGAAGTGTTATGAAGGACATACGGTTACTATTTCTAGTATGAAAAGCAACCAGAATGAGGATCTGTAGTTGAGCTTTTATCGTAGTTCTTGTTATTGCTTAGCCACATATGCTTAGCAATATATACTGCTTAGCCACAATTCAGCACCATATATGATCAATGACGTTCCAATCGTGACAATCCCATCGCCTTTCAAACATATATTATTCAATATAACCTTCGTTTTGTAAGACAGTAGGTTGTGATTTGACTGATATTTCTAGAAAGTCGTGGAACACTTCCTGAATTTGCATGTCATTTTGTTTGCTTGTTTTTGTCATCGTTGTTTAGCCCCAGGTTAGAGCTAATTGAACAAACCTATGATCGAAGACATTCCAGCTGTGGCCACTGTTCGGCATGTATCTGATGTGTCTATTTGTGTTTAATCGCAGATCAACCCTGAAAACCATGAAAAACCACAACTGTTTGGTCAGTGTCTGTTTGGGCCGCGTCTATTTGGTTTGCGTTTGTTTGTCTGTCGTACTTGTTTAACTCGAAGTCAGCCTTGCTTGAGAAAACCTATTATCAAAGACGCAGCAATCATACTATATTGTCATGCACTTGGTCAAAATATATGAAAGCCTACATTTTCCTTTACAATTCCTTTAGGTCAGATTATCTCCTAATCTCAGCACATAAATTAATTTTGTGAAATTAAAACTTAATTTCTTGAAATTATCTCTCCTTTTCTTTGAGAGTCACTAACGATCATTGCAGGGTTTTTTCTTGTTTTCTACTTTCTTTTCTGAACTAAAGAAGAATTAGATCATTCAATTCATCGCCCCTTAACTTTTTACTTAAATCGAAGCCAGTAGTCCATTTGGGTTATTTCCATTAGCTCATACTCATATTATTTTCATTGCTTCAAGTTACAATATCTTCAACTACTCGATGACTTCAAGTTAAAACATCTTCTCGACTCATTTCTAAGTTTGGAGGAAACTATTTTTGAATGAGCAAACGCGAGTCAGTTTAGCCTTACTTCACTGATGAGATCGAATAAAATCGAAGCATATGTACTTATCTGTCATCTTCTCTTTTAACAATAGTCACAATTTCTTCCAAGGCTGAATTTAGAATTAACTTAAAAAATTAATTCTTTTTTTATTTCAGATTCACCCCCAAAATTACCTCTAGGTTTTAATTACCTTTCTCCGATCAGAAGTAAATTTCAGCTCATTGAGATTTTTGTGGCATAGGACGTTCAGTACATTTCCTCTTAATTTACCAAACTCCATGACATTAGTCAAATTCAGTATTCCCCTGCTGTGTCCTTTATCTCATTTAATTTACACGCACATACTCAACACACACAAGACACACATACATATATATACATATATATGCGTATAATACATACATACATACATATAAATATATATATATATATATATATACACACACATATATACATACTTACATTCATACACACACATATAAATATATATACACATGCACGCATGTATATCAAAGTGTGCGTATGAGTACACGTGTCTTAGATATGAAACTAATGAGATATCTACAGCTGCATATTTCTTTTACAAAGTAATAACAGAGGAGCCAAAACTTTGGAACATTTCAATTTATGGGATAAAGACATATGGTCACCATAAGGTTGGTATGATGGTGTGAATACAGTAGGTTTGTACACGTATGTATGTTAAGTAAGTGTATATGTATGCGTGTGTGCATGTACCTGTGTATGTGTATAATATGCACACATGTATATATATATATATATATATATA
>NC_068990.1:39404071-39404231 GCF_001194135.2 Octopus bimaculoides | reverse complement strand
TATATGCATACACATGTATACATATGTTTATATTTATATACATATATATATATATATATATATATACGCTATGTATCTATCAACCTTTCTCTCTCTCCCTCTGTCTATCTGCCTGTCTTCCTATATATATATATATATATATATATATATATATATATAT
>NC_068990.1:39402423-39404061 GCF_001194135.2 Octopus bimaculoides | reverse complement strand
TCTTCCTATATATATATATATATATATATATATATATATATGCAATACACATAAAAGGAAACACTTATATATACACTTATAAATATAAACATTCACTTACATGTCTATCTTTACATATCTATCTGCCTGTCTATCTATCTATCTATCTATCTATCTATCTATCTATCTATCTATCTATCTATCTATCTATCCGTCTGTCTATCTGTCTGTTTATCTATCTATATATACATACATAAATACAGGCATACATACATACATACATTCGTACATACTTACATACATGCACTCACACTCACGCTTATCTGTTCTTTTACTTTCGCTTTCTCTCCGTCTATACGAGTGAATGGAACATCTATATAATTATTTGTGCAAGCATTTACATGTTGGTGTTCATCTCTCTCCCTCCCACTCTCCCTCCCTCACTCTCCCTTTCTCTGCACATATATAAACACACATACACTTACGTGCATAGATATACTTCTTCAATTTGCGCATTTGTTTATCTGAATATATATGTTGAAAGGCTACCTGGCTCTCGCTCTAGTTTTCTATATTTTATTTCATTTTATTTTATAAATATTCTCATTTAATATAGTGCTTATCTTTTGAAAAATTCTATTCACCAAAACAAAAATTCATCATTTGATGAAAGTATAAGAAGTATACTAAAGCATAAAAAAAAACGTGTTTATGTATAAAGAACTTCAAAAATATTTTCAATATTTAAAAAATTCTATAAAATACGGTTTTTTTTTTTATTTGGCAACTCTTGGAAATTGACGTTGTACACGCTCTGAGCTATTAAAGGTAACTTGTATACAAACTGGGCTGTGTAGGTTCACAACTAGATGAATACAGTGATCCTTTATGTGGTCGTCTGCAGAAATTTCTACATTACAGAAGGACATATTGTATTATGCTGTTCAAATTGGACTATATACTTATACTTGATGAATGTGAAAGAAAAGACATTGCACATGATCTTCGCCAGGCCTGAGACGCAGGTAAACCTGATGTTGTTAATGTGCCGTTTAAATTGTGCAGGCCAACACCAGCAGAAAATACACGAGGAGGTCGAAGATTGTTGAGGGCTGATATTTCAGGGATTATGAACTGAGTAGTGTGATAGTGCGATGCCGAGTTGGTTTGGATGCAACAAGTGTGATGAGAAGTGGTGCTAGATGAGTGAGCCAAGACTGGCTAAGTGGAAAAGATACAGGATCAACCAGTTCTGAAGAACACTCAACATTATATTCGAGGTAAAAAGTACGTCGGTGAGCTACAACGTATCTGTTGGTGATTTAATACTGATCAGTCGACTAGCTTTTCTCTGGACATGGCCTAGAATGTCTGTGTGAATGGAACCATCTCCATCCCAGATGTGGATGCAGTACTCTATCATCAGTCTCACATGAGCCTTATAGAATTAACAATTGTTGGGGTGACACATTTTCTGACCTTGAAGAGGACTGTAAGTCTGGGTGACGGTCCTAGCGATGTTAAGAATGTACTTTCGATAGCAGAGATCCTTGATGACAGTGGTGGCATGTAACTGAAATAGCAGGATCCTCAAAACTGCAACATCTTTGACCATAGGGATGCTCAACCAGAAACCACTATATATATATATATATATAT
>NC_068990.1:39396925-39401317 GCF_001194135.2 Octopus bimaculoides | reverse complement strand
CATACAACAAGAAATGATATTTGTCTCTTATTATAGAAACACAAGGGTTTATAGGAATACAAAAGAAGTGCTCAAATATAAATGAGACGAAGATAAAGAAGCATTGGTTATAGGACAAACATTAAATTTGGGTCAACGACTTTACATACAACTCCACCCCTCAGACATTTAATCATATATAAAAATCACCAAGGTCTACAAACACATGAAAAAATAATACATATACATAAAATCGCAGAAGGTAAAGATATACATTCTAATAAAATACCAATAGAATGGCCAATCAAAAAGTTAAATATACAAGACTAAAAATTCAAAACTACCGCTGTGTTCTCGAGCAAAGCATTTCATTTCACGTTGCTCTAGTCAACTCAGCTGGCAAAAATAGTAATCCTGTGACGGACCGGCGTCGCGTCTAGGTGGGGAATATATACGCCATTGAAACCAGAAAACCGGCCCTCATAAGCCTGGCATGGCTCAAGAAGTAATCATTTATAAGGCGGTGAGCTGGCAAAAACGTTAGCACGCCGGGCGAAATGCTTAGCGGTATTTCGTCTGTCTTTATGTTCTGAGTTCAAATTCTGCCCAGGTCTACTTTACCTTTCATCCTCTCGGGGCCGATAAATTAAGCACCAGCTGCGTACTGGAGTCGATAAAATCGACTGGCCTCCTCCCACCAAAATTTCGGGCCTTGTGCCTAGAGTAGAAAAGAACATATCTCTTTCATTCTTTCCTTCTCACCTCCCTCTTTCTCTAAATAATATTCTTATATGTTGTATGCCGTAATCCAGAAGTTCTGTTACGATTCTGCGTAAAAGACATACATCACTTCTTGCCTAAGTTTGCTTGACTGACAATGGATTCAATGCTTAGTTCATGCTTGAGTGAGTATCAGTAGAAAAGGCATCCGGCTTTAAGAATAATCGTCTTAATTGCTTCAACATGCATCAACATCTAACTGATATCGGCAGAGAAAATGGATGTATGACTACAAAAATAAATTGAATAAATAAATAAACATTAAAAGAAATAAAGAAATGTAAAATCTTTAAAGTTGTAAAAAGGGGGCAATAGTTGGGTCGGAGAGAGTATATATTCTTTTTATTCACTGTAAGAATTCAGTTACGATGTAACACTTTTAAAAATTGTGAAGTCGTTAAAAGAAGTGATCGTAATTTTCGCTTTGAGTTATATAAATTTATAGATTTAAAAGTTATGTATTTCCTTCGCATTTTTTTTTTATTATTTCTTTATTATTTCTTTTTAAAAGTTCTAAGCAGCAACATTTTACGATCTCTCTCTCTCAAGAAATGAAAACTTATATCCATGAACACTCAGAATTTGATGATAATAAAATTGAAGAACGTAAACAGAAATTTTAGTAATTCATCTGAAGGTTTCAAAGAAATTGATTTCACTCCTTCTTAATATATTCACATCTTCCTAATAGCGAAGTCTTTCAAATTTCATATTCTTGCTGACGATGCAATTGTTGCTTGTTGCCACTATTATTATTATTATTATTATTATTATTATTATTATTATTATTATTATTATTATTATTATTATTGTCATCATCATCATCATCATCATCATCATCATCATCATCATTGTTATTATTATTATTATTATTATTATTATCATCATCATCATCATTATTATTATTATTATTATTATTATTGCTCGTTGTTGTTTTTGTTGATATCATTGTTGTTAAGGTGGTTTACGAATGAACATGTTGCTCTTACTGACATCATAACTGCTGCCGCAGCCGCAGCCGCTGCTGCTGCTGCTGCCGCTATTCTTATTTGCAGTTTAGTATCTGAATGATGGAGGAGAGGCAGGGTATGGCGGGGGGGGGTAATATTCGGAGGAATAAAACTTCAGAATCTACAGAAATGTTTAATACAAAATACACATCGTGTTCTTCTTGTTCTTGATGTTGTTATTGATGGCTATGATGATGATGGTGGTGGTGATAATGGTGGTGGTGATAATGGTGGTGGTGGCGGTGATGAACATTATGATGAGGGCGATGATCTTCATGATAATGATGGTGGAGGAAAGCGAAGATGGTAATATTGTTCACAGCAGTTGTCGCTGCTGTTGCTTCTACAATAGTTATTGTTGTTGATGTTCTTGTCACTGTAGCCTCTGCTGCTGTTGTTATGGTTGCTGTTGTTATTGTTGCTGCTGTTGTTGCTGCAATTAGTGCTGCTGCTGCTGATGATGGTGATTATGATAATGATGGAGGAAATATAATATTGGATTTTGATAATATATGTTTTCATTGCTGGCGCAGGAGTGGCTGTGTGGTAAGTAGATTGCTTAACAACCACATGGTTCCGAGTTCACTCCCACTTCGTGGCATCTTGGGAAAATGTCTTCTACTATAGCCTCGGGCCGACCAAAGCCTTGTGAATGGATTTGGTAGACGGAAACTTAAAGAAGCCCGTCGTATATATGTATATATATAAATATGTGTGTGTGTCTGTGTTTGTCCCCCTAGCATTGCTTGACAACCGATGGTGGTGTGTTTATGTCCCCGTCACCTAGCGGTTCGGCAAAAGAGACCGATAAAATAAGTACTAGGCTTACAAAGAATAAGTCTCGGGGTTGATTTGCTCCACTAAATGTAGTGCTCCAGCATGGCCGCAGTCAAATGACTGAAACAAGTAAAAGAGTATTGGTTTGTGAGATTAGTAACATCGTTTGCCATCATTTATTATTATTATTATTATTATTATTATTATTATTATTATTATTATCATTATTATTATGTGGATACTTTCTATGCTGCCTAAATCATTTAAATAGTTGTTAATATTGTTATTCGTGCATAAGTTTTCACTGCAACCATTCACTTCACCAATACTTCTTGTACTCTCCTTGTTTCATTACGAACCTTACGAAAACTAACTCGAAAGATTAACACATAACTAAATTCCGTCTCCAAGACGGTAATTATGGTGGAGTTCTTTGAAGACGGAATTTACAACAGAAGCAACGTTTTTGCGTTGCTTTTTTTTCGTGCACGAATTTTTCTTTCCTAGACATTTTAAAATGTATGTTTTGCTTTCCAGTTTTATCATTTTTATTACTTTGAAAAGATATTTTTTACGATTTAAAAAATAATACATATGTATATAATTTTTTTTTACCGAAATATCTTCCTTTTATTTATCTTTCTGATTATATTTAATTTCATCATTGTTAATATTTCTGTGGCTTGCAGAAACTATTTCATATCTAATTGTTCATAGTGCAAAATAGAGAAATGGAAAGAAAATAAATAAATAAGTAAATAAACAAATAAAGGAAAGGAAAAGAATTTCACGCATAAGTATAGACATTTTTTCATTCAAATTTTGAAGTACTGCAGTAACTACACACAGAGACACACCCTTAGACAAGCTAAAAATAATGACATTAATAAAAAAAGAAACATAAATGAAAATACATTGCAGAAAACATTGAAGTAGAGATTCTTGAAGAAAAAAAAGGAAGAAAGAAAATGTCCTTAAACCGATACTAAGAATTGTATTGGAAAGTTTGAAAAAGATATTTTAAAAAACTATTATGTATCAAATAAATATAATGCATGTGGATGTCGCTTATGACTGTCTATACATATATACATGTTTATGCATATGTGTATGAACATACACGCACACGTATATACATGTACTTATATGTGTATATGTAATATAATACAATATATATGTGTATATATCTATACACACACATATATATATTAAACACGCTCGTACACACACATATAAGCACACATATGTATCATTGATACATACGTATATATGCGTGTGTATATATGTGAGTACGTGCGTTTGAAAGTGAAACTGCATAACTCTATCTGTAGTCTTGTGTAAGTGCGATTTTGCATAATGAAATACAATGAATGGGGGGAGTGTGAAGATGAAAAAGAAAAGAGGAGGAAGAATAAGAAAGAAAGGAAGAAGTGAAAAAAAAACATGTAACATTTTTTTGTTATCGTGTAAAAATACAGACGTTTTTAAATAGTGGCCTTAAAGCAAAATGAAATCGTGAGCAACAGGGGGAGATCATCACCATATTGGGATCCAATGAACAATAATAGAAGTAGTAGGATTAATAACAACAACAACAACAAAAATTGCAATGACTGTGATAAAGAAAATATGAACAACAAAAATAAAAATAACAACAAATTATAGCAAAGTGAACAATGACAAAAGCAACAAAAATGGCTGTTATGATAAAGGGAGAGAAAAAAAATAAAATAAGAAAACTTAGAATAATTTTTGAAAATTCATTGAAGAATAAGAATGTAAGAAACACTCACAGACATACAGATGCATTTACGTGATTTGTGTGTGGTGCTCAAATATATATATA
>NC_068990.1:39391916-39396465 GCF_001194135.2 Octopus bimaculoides | reverse complement strand
TATATATATATATATATATATATATATATATGTGTATGTATGTATGTATGTATGCACGCAGTTACCCACACAGATATTTTGCATTCATTTTCGTTCAAAAGATTTTTTGCTCAATTTTTCTCTTTTTCTAGTTTTCTTTACCTCATAATGTTTCTTTTGTATTGTCTCACGACTTTGACTTCACACAAATGTTAATATTTTTTTTTTATATATAAATGTGATTCAGGGGAGTGAAATAGTTTACATGAATACTTAATTTAAAATTATATATTTATATGTACCCATATTACTTAATTTTTATATATATGTTTTGTTTTTGCTACATATTTCTCGCTCCTTCTTCCTTGTTCTGCCTCGTTGTTGTTATACCTCTCTAGCCCACATATTTGTATCGAAGTTATACAGTCAATTGAATTGACGTAATTGATTACTGGTACTTATATTCTTAGAATCAAGACAGATTTCACTCTTGGTCGGATTGGAGGAGGCGAAATTTTCGTAGGTTGACAGGTTTGATAAGTAAAGCAGCAGGATGGAACATGAGAAACACCGGAAAGTGTTTGGTGTTAGAGCGAATGCAGGCAAATAGTGCATAATTGCAGCCAATATTGCGTACACAACAGTGGGAAGCCTAAACTACTGATACCCAAATGACATTGTATAAAATAGAGAACCACGTGGTGTGTTTATAGCTCGATGTTTTAGCTAGAAATGAGGTGGAAGAATTTCAGTTAGGGGTGTGCATATTTATGGTGAGTGGAGTGGATTTGGCGGGGTTTTAAAAACGATAGAGTAAGAGAGAATAAGATGACCAGTGATGGAGCTGTCTTAGAAGTTTACAGAGAAGGTTGGGCTGGTGAATGCAAATCCTAGGTCAATGTGGAATGAGCTAAGGAAAGCAATGGGATATTGAGCTGTTGGTGGTTCATCGACGTGGCTTTGATATAGTTGGTAGTGAGTAGTTGTATAGCTTTGGGGTGGGGAACGATAGAAAAAGATGTGAACCGCAAAAAGACAAAAAAATCAAATCAGGTTGGCGTATTAAGGGACTAACTTAGTGCCCATGGTGTGACCATGGGCACTATGTCAATACACACCCACATATATTGCAAAAAAGAAACAAGCAAAAACAACACCTGCACACAGGCGCCCAGTTCATATACGTGCAGCAACACACATTCGTAGCCGTTACACAGCACACATGCATATACAGTCTATTCACAGACTTTACTTCCTATTCTTTCATTCTTATAAAAAAAAGCCACACTCATAGCACTACCAAGTATTCACCCGTTCAACTACTTACCTACCTACCTACCTACCTATCCACCTACCTGCCTACCTGCCTACCTACCTACCTGCCTACCTACCTACCTGCCTACCTACCTACCTACCTACCTACCTATTTACCTATTAATACTCACTCACATATACATAAAAACACTTATGATACTCACAAATAATTCATAATTACTTACCTCCCTTAGCACGCTCTTTTTGTTTTAAACTTTCGTTCTACAACTTCTATTCTACCCGCTTCCATCCTAACATCAACACTTTTGACATCAGTATTCATTTACGCACAATGTTTCTCAAACGATATGTAGGTGTGAATATATGGAAATACGCACACACACATACATGTAGATGTTTACGTATGTTTGTATGTATGTTTGTATGCAGGTAGGTATGTATGTGTATGTGTGTAGTATATATATATATATATATATATATATATATATATATATATATATATATATATCTGTATAGACATAAATACGTGACTAAATTCGTGTGTGCACGTTTGTATATATTGTAAAATTTCGCAAAGAAAAAATATGCTAAATATTGTTGAAAAAATTATTTTTATCTTATAAATTGCTGTAAATTTAGAAAAGAAGTTTTTAAGGCTAAATTCCTGGTAGTTTATGCAGAGAAAGGATTTCTTTGGAAACGATTCTTGTGTCAAAAGGAATGACAAAGCAGCATTATACATAAAATATTCATTGTGCTATTAGATTTGAAAGATGTTTTGAGGCCATTTTTCAAATATGTTTTCCTTGTATTTTGTAAAAAGAGATGTCTGTTTAAGGATTTAAGTGGATAAAGAATATTTTCAATTTTATAAAATTATAGCCTGCAGCTGTTGATAGGATAAACATAATGCTTAACCATTGAGAAGAAAAACGTTTTTTTTTTCTTTTTCAAAAGATTGACTGAATAACGACAATCAGCGTATGTTGTTTGATAAATGCTGACTGGATGTCTAAAAGTAATGCTTGTTAACAGGATTGACATAGAGTATAGAAGCGTGTATGACACAGCCTGTACATAAGAGTTAGATATATGCGACATATACATACACACCTACGCACGTACATACACACACACAATTACACTCTCACAGTTACCCACACATGCTCATACATACATTAATTCACTCATTCATACATACTTACACTGACTAGAAGAAAACAAGCAATTGATGATATTGTTACTGTTGCTTGATCTCAGGTCATACCCGATTGAGTATACTCCTAAAAGAGTCAAACAACTCATGACCATCACGTCTTCCTCTCGAGCGGTGCGCATCCATGAATACATCACATTTTCGCATCCTTTATTAATTCCATTTTTAGACACATGTTGTAATTTGAGTTATTTTGTATACTCGTAAGTCTCCCACGTTGGCTTTTGTTACACCGTTGGCTCATTAGAGACAGTTAACAACACTTCACTTAGTCTAGTTTAATGCTGGTGGCACATTTTGGCACGAGGCTATTAAGTTCAGGGGAGGGGTAAGTCGATTACATCGACCCTAGTGCTCAACTGGTACTTATTTTAATCGACCCTGAAAGGATCAAAGGCAAAATCGACCTCGGCAGAATTTGAACTCGGAACATAAAGACGTACGAAATGTCGCTAAGCATTTTGCCCGACGTAGTGAAGACTAGCTTAATATTACAAAAGCTCAAAGGCGGCGAGCTGGCAGAATCGTTAGCACGTCGGGCACAATTCTTAGTAGCATTTCGTCCCTCTTCATGTTCTGAGTTCAAATTCTGCCGAGGTAGACTTTGACTTTGACTTTTATCCTTTCAGAATTCATAAAATAAGTATCAGTTGAGGACTGGGGTCGATGTTCCCAACTTCAAACCTTTTCAGAACCTGCTGGCCTGGTCCCAAAATTCGAAGCCAATATTAAATAAGCCTGATTAACCGCGGAACACCGAAGAATTAAATATTTTGCTCAAATATATTTTCCGTTTGCAAGAAAGGATACTTGACTAATCATAAATATAACACAATCGAAACAAAAGGGCGAATAAATCTAAAAATCCTCGAATTTTAGGAAACATGAATGACTACTTTCAATTTTTTGTTGTTGTTAAATATCAGCACAAACGAATGACAACAACAGTATTTAAACTTGCCCATAGACAGGAAGCATAATCATAGAATTTCAATAATGAGTAAAACAGGAAAGGAAGAACGCAGAAACTATAATTTTTGCAGGATTAAGTTAAAATTGCTTACATTTAATTACAGATTTAATAAATAGCAATTAATAACAGAGACAGTTCATTTACTAACTTAAAACCATTTATAACATAGGGAAAGATATCTTGGATTTCTTTTAACAAGAATTTTACAATTTAATGAAATATTGCAAGGGCAAAATTTTCGTTAGTCATACACACACACACAGAAACACACTCACACACACACACATACACACACACACACACACACACATTTATATATATGTGTTTCTGAACACATACATACAAATGAATATTTATACAAACACAGACATATACACATACACATACACACGCATCCGCACACGCGCACACACACACGTACACCTTCGCATATGTACATATAAAATAAGGAAAATACAAATATTCAGTAGATATTGTATGTATTTTCATTTGTAACAGGTTCAAGCAAAGAATTATTTGAAATGTTCTAAACCTACAACATCAACAACAAAAACGATAATAACAATATACGGAACACCAACATCAGAGGGCAAATTTAAATCAAATTATAAAGGAGATAAAGTTGAAGAATTCAGGAAATTCTTAATTATATTAATCTAACTTAAGACTCTTAAAACTGCAGGACATATCTGATGCAATCTCACCAAATATATATTTCTCTGAAAAAAGAAAAAAACTAAAATTCTTTGGAAATGTATACACACTTCAAAATAGCTTTAGAATGTTCATGGAATTTATTAATGTCTATGATTAATTTAATTTCGGTTTAGAAAAGTTATGTATATATACATATATAAACATGTGTGTGTGTGTGTGTGTATGTATAAATACATACACACACACACACACACACACACACACACACACACACACACACACACACACACACACACACACACATATATATATATATATATATATATATATATGTGTATATGTATATATATATAAACAATATATGAGTATATGCACACATATGTACATGTATGTATATACGTTCATCCACATGTACATATAGATACATAACTGGGTATATATATATATAT
>NC_068990.1:39390214-39391879 GCF_001194135.2 Octopus bimaculoides | reverse complement strand
ATATATATTTATATATATATATATGCATACACATTCACACACACACATAAATATATTTATATGAGTGTGTGTATGTATGAACTATCTCTGTCTATATATCTGTATATCTATCTATACATCTGTCTATCTGTTTCTCTCTCTCTCTCTCTCTCTCCACACACACGCACACACGCATATATATACATTTATATATATATAAGAAAAAAATCAGAATTCCCAACGTATACAGTGGAGTATAGTATGTTTGAAATGATGAAGTCCGTTATTGATAATACACCATAACTATATGTCTCGGGCTCAAATAATGACTTGGTAACATGAAAGGAAAACGACCAATCTATTTTTAAAATATGTAGAACACTTAAGTTATAAGTATGCAATTTTAAGTTTTGCGGAAAGATTAGAAAGTTGTAGGAATAACAACTCATTACGTAGAAATTTTGTTAGGTTAATTATTTCACAAAAGTAGTAAGAAACAGAAGATGCAGGGCATAAAACAATATTTTGATAAGGAACTGGGAAGATATTAAGATACTATGGAATTTATTATGAAAACTAAAGGTTTGAAAACTGTGACATACCAACAATTGTATTGTTATAGAGCATCAATTATTATATTACTATAAGGTATATATTTAAATTAAGAAACAGACACGATTGTGTTAATTGTTTTGGTATTAATTAACTTTGATGAAATTGATAAAATAATGTTATAATAAAGCATTTGAGGGGTTACTTGTCGGAGTGTTACTATTTCCTGCCCAAATTATCTGATATTTAAATAATCTGCTTAATTAGTATTTTTATAGAGTATGATACTATTTTGAAGTAAGTTTAACCTGCAACGCTGAGTATAATATTTCTGTAAGTTCTACACCACGTAAGAGTTTTGTATAATTGCTCGAGGAACCAGTGGACTGTACAGTCAAACTGCAGGCATAATGGTAATTTTCAAACATGCTCTTTTTTCTTATATATATGAAGGAATTTTATAGGTGAAGTGTCGTTAACGATTATGTTCCACGATAACTACATTAATGCCTGAGTGTTAGACTTTGTTTGGTAGAATTTCTTATTAAGGGTGACTGCGTTTGTATTTCTACACATTGGCTAACCACATCTCATTAAGTTGTTTTGCGGGTTATCAAGTTTATCATCGGGAACTGCAGCTACAATTTACTGTAAGATTATTTCTATTAAAAACAATGTTCTGCATTGTTGGTAATATGGGAAATCCGTATTTATAAAGGATGCGAAATAGACTCATAGGGCGTATAAATGATTCCGTAGTCGACTCGTCGATCCGTCGGAGGATTACTCATTTTTGCCAGCCGAATGAACTGGAACAACGTAAAGTGAAGTGTTTTGTTCAAGAACACAGCGCGTCCAGGAATCGAAACCACAATCTTATGATCATGAATCCAACACTGTAAGCACCAAGTCACGAGCAACCGCGACAAACTTATAGCAAATATAAATTTAAATTATGGAAGAAATAGCGAGTCTAACAAGGAAAATGGGTTGCGTCAGCTGTGTGTTAGTAATTCATTTACCTATCCCGAAAGGTAAAGTTTCCTTCGACGCGATTTGGACTGAGCCACAGGGGAAAAAAGCTATCAGAAACTCCAGCAATTCCGTCGATTTACAGCATGTGTCTTGTTTACG
>NC_068990.1:39387184-39388388 GCF_001194135.2 Octopus bimaculoides | reverse complement strand
TATATGTATATCAAAAATCAAAATAAGCCGCAAGGATAATCAAGGTTACTGCAGTACGATCGTTTCATGCAACTCCATTACGGCAGTAACCTTGAATATCCTTGTTGCTTATTTTGATTTTTGATCACCTTAATTTTGGGAATTGTTTGGATAATACCATACTAAATTCTGGTGCCTAAACGTAAGTACCATATTCACTTTGTATCTAAATTTATATATATATATATATGTATGTATACAGAGGGAGAGAGAGAGAGACAGATAGATAGTCACAGAGACAGAGAGAGATTAAAGTATTTCTGTGTATGTATATGTCATATCACGGAAAGTTTCCGAAACGTTGCTCCTCTAGAAAAATGGATTTCATTTTCGAATTCTATGTTCAAGGAGGTTTTCGGTTGTCATTAATCAATATAATTTACTACAAGAAATAACTCAACTTTCAGATCGTCAGATCTACCCCTCTCTATGTGACTTATCTTTCTGCCCATCTTTTACGCTCTTATCCCTCACTATATATCTATATATACAAGACAGAGTTTGTGTGTGTGCGTATGTGTGTGTGTGTGTGTGTGCGTGTGTGCGTGTGCGTATGTTCCTTATGAATTCAAAAACTGACTTGCCGATTTTGATGTATAACGTATCAAAAGATTCAGTAAACTTTCGGCAACTAAATAATGTATGTTTTTGAAGCGACTCTGTTTTACTACTAAAATAACCTCGAAAACGAGGTCGGGTGGCACAATTTTCAGGTCATTTGGGGGGCAATATTCCCATTTGCTTCTACTGTTTCGTGTATGTGTAGTATTCTACTGAAATAGCATGCGTAAAAAATATCAAACCACCACCAGAAAACACGACATGCTACAAACAACACCTACACGATATTATTTCTGAAGAAACTTCCACCCTTTCAAAAAGCTAAAATATTCCGAATTTTTACCATTTTGAAAGCGGGGAGGTGATGGTTGATGGAGATTGGGGAGGGATAATTGAGTTTTTATTTTAGAAAAAAATTTTCAATTACAATTTTCTTAAGATTCGTAATCTCTGTATATCTCTACTTGGATAACAAAAAAAAAAAACAAAAAAAAACTCTGAAAATCATTCAAAATTAAACGTGCTTTTTCAGCAAAATCGTAACCTTCTATACAGAAAACACAGGAATCTCAACAAATTTTAGAAAAAAGTAAAAAAATGGGGG
>NC_068990.1:39381429-39382736 GCF_001194135.2 Octopus bimaculoides | reverse complement strand
ACACACACACACACACACACACACACACACACACACACACACACACACACACACACACACACACACACATACATACTTACATATGTGCATACATATATACACACTCAGATATGCATACTGATGTAAAATGAAAATATATGCACAGACACGCACCCATATACATAAACACCAATATACTCACCTATAAAAATATGTAAAAGAAATCAATAGATAAATTACTAGAAAAATACTTACACTAACCCAAAGGCATTTATAATTTATAATGAATAGTTACACATACATCTTACTGATCAATGTTTAAATGGAAATCGATAGAAAATATGTGTAAAAGATTGAAGTATGTTCTTGATTATGCCACATGATATATTAGAGAATAATATAGAAATCGTAGTCTTTCATCTATTAATTCTTAGGAAATGGAAACAAAATATATACCTATTATATTTTATTTGAAAATACTGTTATTATTTCCACTGAAAGAATAAGGCCTGAAATTTTGTGGGGCGGGGGCTAGTCGATTACATTGACCTCAGTGATAAATTGATGCTTATTTTATCGGTCTCGAAAGACTAAGACGCCAAATCGACCTCGTGGGTATCTGAACTCAAAGCAAAAAGACAATTGAAATACTGAGAGGCATTTTAACCAGCGCGCTGATAATTCAATGAAATAATAATAACAACAATAATAAATAAGTCACTAATTATAGTCGCTCAGGAACAGGCCGTAGAAACGAACATGATAAAAGTAATGATTGATGAAACTCAAAGTGAAAATGTACTATGTGTGTAAAAAGGGGCGACGTTTTAAACTAATTTTGTGAACGCTGTAAATTAGCACAAAAAGTATATAAAAGTGTCGTTAAATGAGTGCAATAGGATGTTAATCGAATGCATAAATTTAGAGTGTTAGAAAAGTGGAATGAATACGAGCCAAAAGCTGCGATGTTTGATGGCTATTGGATTTTATAGTATTTCTTCATAAAGACTGGCCATAGTATTGAAGCAAGGAGACCAGATATGATAGCAGGAGACAAAAACAAGTGTAAGATAATAGACTTTGTAATACCATATAGTAGTATGGTTGATACTAGATAAATTGAGAAAACCGTAATATGAAATATTTTCTTAGTCGACCCGTTACTCATATGTTAACCATGACTAAGAAGTTAGTGATATTGTTACAGTTTCATGCTATCGTGATAAGTTGTCATTCCATGTTAGAAGAAGGAAGGATATTTTGTAAATGAATCAGGTGTCAAATACATTTTAGGGGAGATTCCTTCCAATATATATATATATATATAT
>NC_068990.1:39380132-39381329 GCF_001194135.2 Octopus bimaculoides | reverse complement strand
ACACACATACACACGTGTATACCTATCTAACTATTACGATACACATACATTATATGTATATATATGACGGTTTCCCACAGTTTTGGTCTTCCAAATTCACTCACAAAGAATTGGTTAGTTCAGGGCTATAGTATAAGATACTGACCCAAGGTCAGCTAAATTCTTAATAACCAAGTCTTATGATGTTAAATATTGTAGGCACTACGTCGCTTACGACGACGAGGGTTCCGGTTGATACAATCAACAGAACAGCCTTCTCGTGAAATTAACGTGAAAGTGGCTGAGCACTCCACAGACACGTGTACCCTTAACGTAGTTCTCGGGGATATTCAGCGTGACACAGTGTGACAAGGCTGGCTCTTTGAATTACAGGTACAACAGAAACAGAAAGTAAGAGTGAGAGAAAGTTGTGGTGAAAGAGTTCAGCAGGGTTCGCCACCATCCCCTGCCGTAGCCTCGTGGAGCTTTGGGTGTTTTCGCTCAATAAACACTCACAACGCCTGGTCTGAGAATCGAAACTGCGATCCTATGACCGCGAGTCCGCTGCCCTAACCGCTGTACCATTGCGCCTCAACGACGTTAAATATATAGAAAGGAAAATGAACTTCATTTTTGTGACTAATTTAGAAACATGTCTATAGTACGTATGAGACGCAGTGCTGTTTGTGTGTTAGCAAACTAGGGACAGGAGAAACTTGAAATCACTACAATAACCATAGAAAACACAACGGAATTTAGTTTAAGCATGTATGGAAATATATCCTTGCTATTATGTTAAACTGTCGTATGTCCAAATTTGGCCAAATGCATTTTTTCAATATTTGATTTTGCCTGCAATAGCCGGTTCTTTTGGACAAATATCGTGTCTCTAGCTGCTTCAGATGAAAATTGTCAAAGTGTAGTACGACAGTTAAGCATTTTTCAAAGTGTAGTAAGCCCCACATACGACAGTTTTGCAAAAATATTTCTGACTGAAAATATCATATATGCATGGAGCCACGATTTTTTGCAACCAACAAAATATTATTGTTAAGCTGAAACTTGCTAATGTAAAAAGAAATGCAATGGGGAAACTATCTTTTCGTTTTCTGAAAAAAAGCAACGTTTTGGACTTGCAACACTTTTGCATAATAGCAACGATGCGTGTGTGTGTGTGTGTCTGTGTGTGTGTGAATGATTTCATTTCCTGCCGTTGTG
>NC_068990.1:39375207-39378149 GCF_001194135.2 Octopus bimaculoides | reverse complement strand
ATATATATATATATATATATATATATGCACGTACACACACACACACTTCCTGCAAGAAAATATTCATGTCTAAATGTTATGGTATGATATTCTCAAAATTTTTTTCTTACGTTCTCGTATTTATCGAATAATTACAATAACACTAATAGTAATAATATTGATGACGACAATATCATATCAACAACAACAACAATAGTAATACTGATAATGATCTTATTCACAATAAAATCATAATAATAACATTGATAATATTGCAACTACATCTAGTGCTTGTACTACTAAGAGGCATAACAATAATATCAATATTAATAATGATGATGAGAAGAAGTATAAAAAGTAAAAGAAGTAAGAGAAGAAGAAGAATCTAAAAGAAGACAGAAAGAGAAAAGTAATCTATTGAGTTTTCGCCACCCTCCTGTCTACACAAATTTTATTATCGAGCTTTTCATTGAATCATAATATAATAAATTACATTTTCTTTAGTAGTTACAGGAGAATGGTAGAATGGTACTGCTTCAGTTTGGCAATATTTGGTGGATATTCTAGACTTTTCTTTCTGTCCGTTTTTGTCCTTATATGTGTTTGAGTATGTGTTTTCCTCTGTGTGTGTATGTATGTGTGTGCGTGTGTGTGTGAGCATGTATGTATAGGTGGGCTTTTGTGTTTGTGTGTATGTCTATGTATATATTAGAGAAATGCTTTCATCAAATAATAAATGTTATTTAATATTCGGTGATATTAGTTATTAGAATAGACTGTATATAGTTTTACGACTCAATAGCTAATACTAGCAGAATTTGCTCCCCCCTCTCTGTGTATATATATATATATATATATATATATATATATATATATATATATATGTCTATGGGTAACTTTGTATTTATTGTATGATGTATGTATATATGTATCTATCTCTGTTTCTCTCTCTCTCTCTCTCTCTCTCTCTCTCTCTACACGCGTATATATATGCGTATGTATGTATGCTTGTAATTATGCGAGTCTATGTGTGTGTGCGTGTGTGTGTGTACGTAATGTGTATATTGATATTTCGTTTGTTGTACTATAGATTATTAGTATTCTTTATGTTTTAGTATAGCTAAGTATTGAGTATGTAATGTTATTTCTATTTCAGTTTTTACTGTTCCCTGTAGCAAGCAAGTTAACGTTAACATAACTTAATTTTTTGTATTTTTCATTTCTTTAACTGTTGAATTACAAACAGTTGTATTTCCGTACACCAGTACTTGCGTGATTTTGTGTGTGTATATTTTTAACACTGATTTATCATTACTTGAGTAAATGAGGTATAGATGAGGTAATAACGAGGTAGAAATAAGAAGCGAACATATCAGTAGTTGTCTCCCATGTTCGTGAATACAATAGAAATATTGTCAATGATTAATATTCTTCATTTTTCTTTGTCTAATTCTGATAAATAATGAGGAAAGCGCCTCAGTATTTGAACATCATATTAAAATATAACAAATTAGGTTTGGTTTGCTGGTTTCATTGAAATACATACAACCTATTCTCTATTCAAGAAAGATGGAGGGAGAAAAATTATTTCAAAACACACCAACATGCATATAGAGCTAAGCAAAATACGTGGCTTTATTCTATTAGTGTTGTTCTTATAATCAGGCATAAGATCATCGTGGAACGTACAGAAAGTTGGCAAAAATATAAAGCTGCGAATTTAAGTAGTTCTAGATGTACTATGGCAGTAAAGAAAATAAAGGAGATTGGCATGCCCAAGGTTAAACAGTAACAACACATGAACTGACGATCAGCAATAACAGGAACAACAGCATCAACATCATCTTTATCAGTGTCACTTAAAGTGGGCTGCGGTAAAATCTTGGTGAAGTTACCTGAGACTGGGGCGAAAATGAGATGTAAAAATGCAGTTGAGAGTGAATTAATATTATTAACTTTGAATACATAAACATATCCATCAATCCATTCATCCATCCATCCATCCATCCATCGGTCCATCCATCGGTTCACCCATCTTTCCTCACATCCTTTCATCTATCTATCTATCTATCTATCTATCTATCTATCTATCTATCTATCTATCTATCTATCTATGTGTACGTGTGTGTGAGAGTGGGTTCATCCATGTATGACTGTATGTCTGTATGTCTGTATGTCTTTGTGTCTACATGTGTGTCTGTGTGTGTCTGTGTTTGAGTGTGTGTGTGTGTGTGTATATGTCTCTGTGCTTGTGTTTGTCATCTTCCACCTCTTGAAAACCGGTGTTGGCTACATTTGTTCGACTGTGGTGGTGGTGGTGGTGATGATGACGACGACGACGATGATGATAATAATAACATCGAAAATTACTTTAGGAATGAGAATCCAGGTTCGAAATTTCCCCCAGGAGACCTGATGAAGGCTGGAGGGTATATGCGCCGAAACGTTGTGTTAACAACAAACAAGATGAGGATAAATATCCGTCAAATGCAAATAATGTATATAT
Source organism: Octopus bimaculoides (assembly GCF_001194135.2). Classification (NCBI taxonomy): domain Eukaryota; kingdom Metazoa; phylum Mollusca; class Cephalopoda; order Octopoda; family Octopodidae; genus Octopus; species Octopus bimaculoides. The sequence continues at coordinate 39,375,664 of NC_068990.1, read as the reverse complement.
ATATATATATATATATATATATATATATACATATAACAAAAGAGGGGGTATATTTCCACGCAGGAAAAAATATAGGCAAATTTGTTGTGGAAAATGCACCAAAATTGAAAAACTTGTAATAGTTTTGAAATAAATTTATTTACATATATATATCAAACTAGTTCAACAATATTACTCGTTTGTAAAAGTTTAGAATTATGAATTAGAAAAACATGTTCAAAAGTTTCAATGTTGACAAGTTTAAATGTTCATAAGAGACAAATTTAGAATTATGAATTAGAAAAACCTATTTAATAGTTTCAATGTTGAAAAGTTTAAATGTTCATAACAGTCAATAATATAAACACTGTTGATCAACTTGTCTAAATTTGAAACACACACACATGCACACACAAACACACACACACACACACACACACATTTATATAACCACATATATATAATTTCCCCCCCCCCC
>NC_068990.1:39369916-39370926 GCF_001194135.2 Octopus bimaculoides | reverse complement strand
ATATATATATATATATATATATATACACATACACATGGACACACACATATTTGTTGTGTTGAGATTTTGTTGGTGGTGAGCAAACGTGTGTGTCTGATAATTATGTGTGAGTGCATGTATTTGTGTATGTACGTAATTGTCTGTATACTTATACGTACACATATGTAATCATTTGTTTTGAATACATATTTATATCCAGCCACAAATGGGAGTGCAATTTTCAGTTACTATACTTTACTCACCACCTATATAAATAGACTGACTGGGACCAATGATTTCCAGTAGATTAGGGGGCCAATAATAATTTTTTTTTTATTTAAAGTTGTTATTCTTGCAATTGTTGTAATATTAGTTGTTGTTATTGCTGTTATTTTTTTTAATGAGGACATTATGATCATACATTAAGGAAAGAAATGGCCCAGACTGAAGAATTAATCATTTGTTTTTTTAAGAAAAGTAAAAACAAACAAAAAACCAAACTAAAATTAAACAAAACGCTCCACCTAAAAAAGTAACAAAAAAGATAGAGAAAATATGAAGAAAAAATATATATGAAACCACAAATATTAGGGGAATGAAATGAAGCTAGAATATAAAAAGTGAAAGGTTTTTTTTTAACGTAGGATAAAAATGGAGAAAAAAAAATTAATATATAAAAGAAAGCCTAGATTTAAAGAATGTGGAACATCTCATGAAGTTGTTAGTTACGATGGTGCTGTGAGCTATATTACGGTTTTGAACTTAAAATGGCGGTGTCAGGGATTCCTGGTTTGCTTTGATATTGCCTAGAACAACGTTAACCTAGCATGAAGATGGAATGGGTGATAAAATTTGTTTATGTAAACCCAACTAAAATTATGACAGTCAGTTCATCCAACCTAAACTTTTATTTCTAGAAAATTCATTTCACCTACTTTATCTTTTCTTTTCCTGCTCTTTTCTTGTTTTTGATGTTGTTGTTGTTGCTTTAATTTGTTCTGCTCTCTAATATATATATATATATATATATA
>NC_068990.1:39364464-39368188 GCF_001194135.2 Octopus bimaculoides | reverse complement strand
TATATATATTTATATATATATATATACATACAAGTTCACGTGTATCCGTTATGCGTGTGTGTATGTGTGTGTGTTTGTATATGTATATATATATGTATATATATATATATATATATATACATATATATATATATATATTATATCACTTTGTGGTGGAGTTGTGTGTGGTCCACACAATAACGTGTGAACCAAAGAGTTGTTGGTTCACATCCTGTCACCAGTGTTCTGTACAACGTTCCCAGTCAGATCATTTAACGCCGTCTGGCTCAGTTTGTGTGCATGATAATAGCAATCATAGTTGGTGATGATGATGCTATTATTGTTGTTGTTGTTGATGTGTAACCCCCGGTCAATGCTGATCGAGCAGACATACAATCAGAAACATTCCGACCATAGTACAGACATTTTTTCTATACGTAGGGAAAACAGAACATTATCAAACATGTTCTTTCAAAAGACAGTTGTATGAGTGTATGTTATTTGTATGTGAATTAAGGAAAATTCTTATTAGTGTTTTTAGCAAATCGAGCGACCTGGTAGAGGCTTACTCGATAGTTGGTCATGTATTATGAAGCATATTGGTGTAAAAGAGCGACAATGTTGTAGAAATGTGAAACTAGTTTGATAATTGAGTTATAAACTCAGATCATACTTAATACTATTAGGGGTAGCTATTCTATTCGTTCATTAAGTCTTTAAGTGGTCCTTACTTAACTAACTTATTTATGAAAGTCATCACTATCATTGTTATCATAACACCACCGCTGACCTCCTCCTTCCTCTCCTCCTCCATCTCATCATCATCATCATCATCATCATTATCGACGACGACGACAACAGCAATAACAACAACAACAACAGTAATAATAATAATAACAACAACGACAATAACCGTAGCAATACGATGTCATCATTATCTTCTTAAGTCCGTCAATTCCCGCTTCTGCTTCTCAGACGTTATTGTTTCCAGCTCCTAGCGTTGCCGCCGTTGTTGTTAATGATGATTTTTAGGCCGAGATCAAGGTTAATAGATCAGACTAATGTCACAGATGACCCATCTGTAAATATTCCGTCTTTTTTCCCCAGTCACAGATCACACTCATTGTGCTCTTTATGATTAAGAGGGTGTTGAGTAGTTTGAGGGAAAACGACAGATATTTCTAACAGCTTAAGTAACCCTGCAGAAGCAGGATACAATAATCTTCGTGATGTATCGCATGGTAGTTGGGGTGATATTCCTTTTAAGGCATATGTCCAGTCTGTTAAGACGATTACAGCATATTGAATACAGGTGATATCTCATTGGTATTATCGTATAAATAACTTTGCTTTTTTTTCACTTGATAGGTGGAATGGCAGCGCTTAGAATTCTCTTCAGAGCTTCTGATAATAGAAGAAGAAATGGAGGATATTTATTATTCCTGAATGCTTGCAATAGTGTGGGTTTCTCAGAAGGATCCCAAGGGCTAGGTTATGGTGTTGAAGTGGGCTCTGGAGTAAACAATAACCAGGTAATAAGAGCGGTCCTTCTAACAAGTTTTCATACAACGTTTTTTTAACAAGCCTTTTTTAAAACTAAAAATACTGTGATTGACCTGAGGCCCTGGTGGGAGACCGTTGCCTAAGGTGCCAGCAGGCAATGTTATTGAAGCCAAAACCACGTTGCTGCCAAGCAAACTTCTTAATCACACAACCATATAGGGGATTTCTAGACTGAACCTCTGTTGGAAGTTACTTTACTCCAATGATGAGATTATTTCGAGACACCTAGATGCTCATCAATTCACTATATGAATTTTACTAAATTCATAAAAGTCCCTAAATGATGCTGATGCTAACGGCTTATATACACTTTATCCGTCCACGTTGCGAGTTCAAAATCTTGCCAAAATTATTATTTCACTTTTATGTCATCAAGGTTAATGCAACATTAAGAAGCAGGTAAGCAACTATGGTGGAGACGCGTGGCTTAGTGGTTAGGGTGTCAGCATCATGATCGTAAGATTGTGGTTTCGATTCCTGGGCCGGGCGACGCGTTGTGTTCCTGAACAAAACACTTCATTTCACGTTGCTCCAGTCCACTCAGCTGGCAAAAATGAGTAACGCTGCGATGGACTGGCGTCCCGTCCAGCTGGGGAACACATACGCCATTGAAACCGGGGAACCGGGCCCATGAACCTGGCTAGGCTTTAAAAGGGCGCATTTATTTTTATTATTTAAGCTACTATGAGATTGCTTGACACTCAAACTTAAAACCATACTATATTGCCTTTAAAAAGAGAGATCACATTGAATAATAGAGAAATAAAGAAAGATGAGATGGTCATAGCTGGAACTACTTTGATCGCAGGTTTGTTTGATCGGAGCTTAGAGGGTACTAAACAATAACAAATAAGAATAGACATATAGATGAATGACTCAAATAGAATAAAACTGCCGACAATAAAACAGTGGCCTTCAATCAGTGTGAGAAATAAACATATTTAAAGAGAAAGACTTAGAAAAAGAGTAAATTAGTGAAAAGAAGTGAGAATTTACTGAGTGAATTATTGAAAAGGAAGAGATGTAGAGTGAACGAGGGCGTGACTGAGAGCGAGGAACTATAGCAGAGAAAGGAACTAAAACAGAGAAAGAGAGAGAGATGGAAAGAGTGGGTGAATGTAAAGTGAAATCATTTTGTATATCTGAAATTTGTATTGATTTTTTGTTTGTTGTTATTAAATGATTTTATTAAATGCAACAACAAACTCAACTAAAAGTATAGGAAAAACAACAACAGCAATAATGAAAACAATAATAGCAATAACTGTAATTGACTACATCAATAACAGTTGAAATTGTTTGATATTGTTAGCTGCGATTAATTTTTCTCTTAAACAAAATTTTATTTCAAAGGAAGAGGCAATTAGACGAAGGTGGAGAGTAAGAGTAAAGAGAAAGAGATTGAGAGAGAGAGAGAGAGAGAGAGAGAGAGAGAGAGAGAGAGAGAGAGAGAGAGAGAGACGGAGAGTAAGGGAGAGGAGGACAGAGTGAAGGAGAGAGGGGAGCAAAGCGAGGGATCAGTAGTGAATAATTATTTTTCAAAAGAAGAAGCAATTAAAACAGAGAGGAAATACACGATAAAAGAGAAGGAGAAAAACAGAGAAAGAGAGTGAGTGGGTGGAGAAGAAGAGAAAGAGAGTGTGTGAGACAGAGAGAAGGTGATTATTCCTTCCCTCTTTTTCCTACGAATTCGTCATTTCCATCCTTCTTTGGTGAATGTAATAACTACCAGGCATGTACTTGAAGAATACCAGTTCATGATACTCCACGCTTGAGTATATATGTCAATACCGGAAAAAGAAATTAGGGCGGTGAGCTGGCAGAATCGTTAGCACACCGGGCGAAATACTTAGCGGTTTTTCGTCAGCCTTTACGTTCTGAGTTCAAATTCCGCCGAGGTCGACTTTGCCTTTCATCCTTTTGGGGTTGATTAAATAAGTACCAGTTACGCACTGTCCTTGATTGTCCCCTCTATGTTTAGGCCCCTGTGGGCAATAAAGAAATAAATACCGGAAAAATGTTCTAAAGATACTCTCTTTAACAATTACGAAGGGATACCTAAAAGGAACCGTAATTTTGCAAAGCTATTTTTTTCACTTAGTTTTACGTTTACTCATTTATCGCCTACAAAGTATTCTCCATTCGAAGCAATGCATCAGACCAGACGCATTTACCACTGTTC
>NC_068990.1:39360888-39364163 GCF_001194135.2 Octopus bimaculoides | reverse complement strand
AAACTTGCAGCAGCTCTTTTCATTCGCAATTCCTCGCTCAAAAGTAGTTGGCAGGAGCTTCAGGACACAGCAGTCATATCAACAAGTTTGTCAATTGTTCGGCGACGTTCCTCCAGGATCAGTTCATGAATTGTCGTGATGTTTTCATTCATTTGGGAAGTCGATGTTCGCCCTGAACGAGGTTGGTCATCAAGCAACAACTGACCATTTCTAAAGCGTGGAAACCATTCGTAAACTTGTGTTTTGCTCATGGCAGCGTCTTTGTAAGTTGTTTGAAGCATGAGAACTGTTTCCGCCGTCGTTTTTCCAACAGAAAACAGAATTTCACGGAAGCACACTCTCTCTCTTCGTTTCATCCATTGCAAAAATCGACGAACTGGGAGAAATAATACAAAACAAAGACGCAGCACATGACAATACGACCACACCTGACGACATCTGCCCGCAGTCTGATGCCTGAGGGTTGCATAAAGTGGCTTCTAGCGGCGGAAGCCTGAACTACAATGGACTTGTCCCACAGAGAACGTTTCCGGTTACTTTTGGGTAACCCCCATCCGTGTATACCGTGTTATTGCTGTTATTCTTCCTGCTGTTTTCCCAGAGCAACTCTGACAGAGCCGACCTACATTCATGGACGTTACAATCGTGATCACCCCGTCTTTTAGGTAGGTATTACTACATTTGCATATCTATAATCCTTTGCTGTATTTATGAAGGCTGAGCGTGAAAATTTGGCTGTTATGTTTAATAGAAAAAGCGAGAAGGTAGAGACTCCCTCCATGGCTTATATATTTCTGCGGTGGATATTTTAATATGGTGGGGTTTTAATGCAGTGAAAATTTTAATGCGGATATTTTATAGTGGTGAGAAATTTAATGTGATGGTGATCTTAATGCGATGGATATTTGAATATGCTGAGACTTTTAGTGTAATTGGATTTGAATGAAATGTGGATATTATTGAAGGCGGTGATATTAATGTGGAGGAAAGCACTGAAATAATCACTTACTGTTGGTTATATATTATGAATAACATTATGAAACAAGCTGTGTCGAAGCTTAGATGAACAGTACTCATTCTCAACCGGTAGATTTTAATGCCTAAGTTCATACAACTCTAGTTTAATTCTTGAGCGTCTCTATCATAGCCTCAAACGTCTCAAACGTTCAGAATCGTCTCCAGTCTTTGGCTGTCAAGAGTTTTCACCTTTTGTGTCGCCACATTCGGAAAACCTTCAAAAATGTCATGTGTTCTACCATGAAAAATCCATACGAATGTCATTTTATACCATAAATAGAATGCAAGACTCAGCAAGGTACGCACGCATACATGCACCCCGCCACTCACATACTCCCGCGCGCAAACACAACTATTAGCTAGATTTAGAGAAAGCAGAAGTGTTAATAGCTTTCGGATGCTTCCAAAACCGGGCGAGATTAATTTCTTTAACTTCCCACTTAAACTGTTGAAATTCGAAAACTTCAAGAAAGACGCGTGCAGTGGGAGGTAGAATGCCAGACGGAGGACTGCGTGTAGCAGTCAGTACAGACCCTGCAGGATTGTATGCATAATAGAGAGAAATAAGGAGAAAGAGAGATGCTTGAATCGTTAGAGTAGAAGAATGTGTGATTTCCTCTACTCGGAGTTGTGAGTCTGCGTAGACGTGATTAGGTAGATCTAAGGAAAAGAAAAAAGACGATAGAAAAGCTATACGCTGTAGAGGTTGAAAAGCATCTCACTATAAAAACGAAGATATTAACGATATGTTTCGACTAGGTGCAAGTCTGTATTTCATAGAGTGGAGCTGAGGCTGTATTTTGTACCGACGTATATCACTGGTACAAATTTATCGACTTCACACACATCAAAGGTATATTTAATGGCTACTTCTGTTACAGCATTACAATTGGACAATTATTAAGTACTGTACAACAACAACAGCAACGATGGGATATCTTTTTAGTGACCAAACAGTTAAAAATAGCAACCAAATTCCTCTGAAATCACACTGTTACAGTCTTTACAAGGGGATAATACTTTGGATAATATAGTCATATATATTGTCTGAAAACAGGCTTAATATGTACAATATGTTCATCTATATCAGGGCAGACGTAAAGACGAAACATTACCAACTAGTACACGATTAATAACAGGATTAACATCAGTTTCAGTGATATTTGTGAGATTTAGCTTTTCTGGAAGAGATGTGCTCGGCATTGGAAGATTTCAGTGTCGTGTGTTTTTGATGGACTAACACAATTTTAACGACACGTGGAGATATCCTTTACTGAACATTGAATATTTGAAGTTTAAAGAATATAATGGAATAAAAGAAGTATTAAAGTTTAGGCACGAATCGATATATCATGTGTTATATGGCAACAGCAAAGCAAATATATCTAAATCATTGACAACCACAGAGAAAGTTGATTTCCCAAGCAATTTACCAATGTAAGTGGTAATGAAGACTGTCTCAACATTGCTTAACAAGAGTAATCAGATGAAAACTGCTGTTTCCCCAGTATGATATGGCAATAAACAATAAATACCAATTTCAGATAATCAAGTAGTTTAATATCAATATGCCAATATCTCCATATTCAGCTTTTGATTCATCATTATTCTAGAAATTCAATATTTCCAATAACCTAATATTTCAATATTGTGCAATGCCCAAAGGTTTCACACCAATAATTCTCCATCAAACACTATATGTGATGAGGACATTTGAACCCGCTCTGGTAGAAAAGTTCATACAACTCTAGTGGTTTGATGCTCAGTCAGCTGTTTCAAACCGTGCAACTGTTGATGTTCAATACATTTCACAAAATGCGAGCATATGAATAAAAAAAAAAAAGATAAAAAATTTCAAAAATGCTTATGGCAAATGCCCTGTTAGCAGGACGGCTCTGCTAAGCACGTGTGTGTATCCATACATAATTGTATACGTACATATAACTCTCTCAATATAATTATATATGAATGCTCATATATGCGAATGTGTGTTTGCGCGTGTGTGTGTATGTGCAAGTGTATTTATATGCATACATAAATACAAATATACATGTATGCATGTATGTATACATGTAAATTATAATATATATATATGTATGAGTGTATATATGTTTTTACTAGCTCCTTGTTCGTCAGTCTGTCTGTGTATCTAACTGTCTGACTGTCTGCTTGTCTGTTTATCTCTCTATCAATATCTCTCTCTCTCTCTCTCATATATATATATATATATATACACGTACACATTTATATATATATAT
>NC_068990.1:39358844-39360878 GCF_001194135.2 Octopus bimaculoides | reverse complement strand
ATATATATATATATATATGTGTGTGTGTGTGTGTGTGTGTGTGTGTGTGTGTGTGTGTGTGTATTCATACGTACATACACGCATTGACACACATAAACGTACATATGAATCTCAAAGTGAGGCCATTAGATTAAAGCAAGTTGAAAATTAACGTCAATACATTTACTGACGATGGTGATTGGATCTCCATTCTTAGAAATAGTTAAATTGGAACTTTATAAACTTTAATACATACATTTATATATTCGTGTATATTTGTAGAAACATGTATATATATGTACTTACACATGTACACACACACACGCACACACACACACACAAATGTGCCTGTACGTAAGCATGTGTTTGCATGCATGCCGGTACGCATGTTTATACGTATGTATGTATGTATGTATACATCTTTACACGTATACATGCATGTGTGCACGTATGCAATTAAACATGTAAACGAAACAGTGTTCGGGTTTTGTGTTTCTTATCCATGATTTTCCGTATTTCCTTGTTACTCCCTTTCTATCGAGCTTGAATCAATGACATTCCCAGGTGTATTAGTATTACTAAATCAACTCGGCCTTATCTTCTAGATGAAGTAGTTGTAAGGTGGGTTAGGTTAGTGTATTGTTTTCTTAATACTAAGCAACATGAATAGTGGAAATGATATTGTGACTAATAACACCTTGATTATCGAATCTTAAATTTTAATTCCTTTTTCTTCGTTTTATCTCTTTATGTGTTTCAGTCATTAGACTGCTGCCATGCTGGGACATCTCCTTGAAGAATATTTAATTGAATGAATCAACTCCAATATTTATTATTTGATTTTTTTTTTAAAGTCTGACATTTATTATATCGGATTTCTTTTAGCCGAACTGCTAAGTTACAGGGACGTAAGCAAACAAGCATTGGTTGACGAGCGGTGGTGGGGACAAGCACAGACTCAAGATTCGACCCACACACATGTATATATATATATATATATATTGATAGGAAGGACAACAAAAGAAAGAAAGAGACCTCGATAATATGTAAATAGAGGAATTTATCTGAAAAAATATGTAACACAAATTCGGTAGCCATGATAAAACTCCGAGTTTCGGATGCCGGGGTGGGAACCCACGCCAACATCTCTTCAGTTATCCGGCCATTGAAAATTCCTGGGAACCCCGGCATCCGAAACTCGGAGTTTTATCATGGCTACCGAATAAGTCTATATATATATATATTCGTAGGACTTCTTTCCGTTTCGGTCTCCCAAATCCACGCACAATGTTTTGGTCGGCGCGAGGCTATAGTAGAAGGTATTTGCCCAAGGCGACACGCGATGGGGCTGGGCCTCGGAATCATGTGGTACGGAAGCAAACGTCTTACCACACAGCCACGCCAATTTTCGTATATCACTCACAGTTCTTACTGCGTTACGAAGTCGCTATACGTCTGTTTATTTTGTGCTTGTAATTTTGAGTAGAATTTTAAATACGATAGTTGTGTTATCAACTAACGTTTTGCTATTTATATTTGTCTATTTCATTCTACAATAGTGTTAATTTGCGAGTATTATATAGATTAGAATATATATATTTAATACAAAGGCATGCAAGCGTAGATTATTACATTTACTTCATATCAGTCAATATGTGTGCGTGTGTGTGTGTTTATGCTTGTATGCATACAAGTATATTTGTAAATATACATGAGTGCGTATGTATGCCATTTGTATGTAAGCATGCTTTTTTTTTAATGTGTACATGTTGTTTCTACACAAGTATGTATATATCCCATGCGCTTACATTTCTACAAACACATAGATATAACCAAAGGTATACACATACGTCTATGCGTACAATTGCGTGTAAATGTATATGAATATAGATGCATTTATGTATGTACGAATTTTTAAGTGCACAACTATATTTATACGTGCATACACTTGACTCAGGTTAACATAAAACTAAGCTTATGGATATGAACATGTTCGTGTATGTGTACTTATACATACGTATATACATTTATAATATTTATGTTCGTATGTATATA
>NC_068990.1:39357089-39358825 GCF_001194135.2 Octopus bimaculoides | reverse complement strand
ATATATATACATATACATATACACGTACGTACATACACTTGTATGTGCGTGCATATCATATGCGCATAGGATTTATAAACATATTACTCTATTTGTCTATGTGTTTGTGCGTGTGTGTATATGTGTGTGTGTGTGTGTGTGTGTGTGTGTGTGTGTGTATGTGTGTATGGGTGTGTGCGCGTGTGCGTGTGTTTTTAACAGTGGGAATGTGTTGAAAGTGGAGGGGGGAAAATATGTTACTCTTTTGTACTGAAATAGTAAGACATTAAAATAAAGTTTGGCAGTATGGAAGCTTTTGATGTGGGGGAGAAAAATTTAATGTAGGGGCCATAAAGCTGTAGGGTTCCCTAATGGAGGAGAATAGTGGTATTGATGGTGTTGGTGTTGGTCATGGTGGAGGATAGTGGCGATGGTAGTGATGATGGTACTGGTGTGAAGCTATAGAGCTGAAAGTGAAAGAACTTTGTAGGTGTATTAGGGAGGTGTAGAGACATGCGTACGTGCGTGTGTGAATATACATACACAAATATATATGTACATTCACATATATACATACCACAAATATATATATATATATATATATATATATGTCTTTGTGTATACATACATATATATATATATATATGTATGTATGTATATACTCACATATACATATATATATATATATATATATATATATGTATGTATGTATGTACATGCACATATATATATATATGTGTATATATATGTGTAATCTCTCTCTGGCTCTCTGTGTCCTCCCTGACTCCTACTTCCCTTTCTCTCTCTCTCTATACGTATACCTTTATATGTATATATATATGTATGTATATATATATGTATTTATATATATAATATGCTGATGTATACATACACACACACACACACACATATGCATATGTTTATAGTTATGTATATGCAAGCATAAGCATACAAGTAGTATACACACACACACATATATATGTGTGTCTATATACATACATATTCATCTACACACATACATATGAATATACATGCATATACACACGGGCATACACATACACTGATATGCATATAAGTGATGTATTCGTATATAATCGCTTATTTATAGAAACATCTGCGTATGTGGTGCATATTTAAATATCCACACACACTCACACATACATGTGTGTATTTGTGTGTGTGTGTGTGTGTGTGTGTGTGTGTGCATACATTTGAAAATTGTGTGCATCCATATGAGAATTCATGCTTACATTGTCTTACACATACGTCTATATATATATGTCTATATATATATGTATACCTAATAAATACACATACGTCTATATATATATATATATATATATATATATATATATATATATATATATATATATATACCTAATAAATAAGTGCGTATGTATATTTCTGAAATTATGGAAGATAATGGTGCTGGGAGGCTAGGTGTGTTTTCTAGCTGGGTTTCAAAACATCTAGTGTGTAACCAGCAGTACTGACACACTCTTCAGTGCCTCTTTTTTGTTCATTTGTTATCTCTTATCTTCCAGTCTACCCGTCCTGTACTATTCAGGCTCTACGCGTATGTCAATACCCTACCAAGCTCATCACTTAGCCTTCTGTCAAATTATCAGTGCAATGCATTGTTGCTAGAGAGTTTTAGTTGCATGCAAATAGAGAGATGTGTAAAACGTGCCTATATCTCTATATATACATGTGTACATGTACGTACGCTCATATATATATATATATATATATATATA
>NC_068990.1:39354293-39357053 GCF_001194135.2 Octopus bimaculoides | reverse complement strand
TATATATACATGCACATGTGTGTGTATATGTCTGTGTGTGTGTGTTTACGATAAAAGTAAAGACTATTAGAAAACCGACTTCGTTTTCTTCTGTCCTGGATTTCTCAAGTTATATATGAAAGGAACCGAAACTAGTTGTATGTTACCATGTTTTGTAATAAATACATGTACTCAATAAGCGTGTATTGAATACTTAGCCTTAAATTGTTGTTCGCAACTAATTTTATATTTATTCTCTTCTTAGTGAAGGATAAAATGTTTGAAACGTTAAATATTTCTTTTCACCATTCATTCAGCTTAAAACTAATATTACATTGTATTACATTGTATTACTTTGTATTATATTACATAACTAATATAATATCATCATGCTATTTGTTGATTGTGCCGTAGTTATTTGTTTGTGCACACATACACCCACACATATGTACGTATAAGCATTTATGCATGTGTGTATGTATGTGTCTGTAAATATATAAATATATGTACGTTATTATATGCTTGTATACCTGTATATATGCTTAAAAGCTTATATATATATTTATATAGTTATGTGTGCATGTCTATTCATGCGTTGATATATCTGTAATATGAGTGAAATGTATCTATTTGTGTCTGTCTGCGTAGATGTATGTATGCGAGTGTGTGTGTGTGTGTGTGTGTGTGTGTGTGTGTGTGTGTGTGTGTGTGTATGTGTGTAAGAGAAAGCGTGACAGAAAGTGTGTATGTATATATCTTTCGTCATTGAATGTTTTTTGCACCTTCTCGTTTGTTTTATATTTACCGTAGCTTTTAGGATTCATTTTGGAGGCAGTTGCGATTGTGGTTATGTTGTTGTTGTTGTTTCTGCTGCTGCCGTTGTTTTTGTTGTTGCTAATGTTGTCCTCGTTGCTATTCATTTCATAATCATGATATAGATCCTAACACACTTAGCAGTTATTAACGTAGTCAACATTCTCCTTATAATCATCATCATCATCACCACAAGGCACCCTGTGCTTCCACCGACGTAACAGCTGGAGCACTTACGCTCATTATTCTGCTTGATTAGTACAGCCATATAGTTAAACATCAATAGAAACAAAAATATGGAAAATTTTGAAATTCGATTTTGTCGGAGTCAGTTGACTACAGATTTGTTTTCGAGCTCGGAATCCTTAACTTGTACTGTATTGTCAAACTCAGCTAGCAGCGCCATTTCTTATTGAATGTTCATCTCGGCAGAAAATCCATCTCTCTTAATTTCACAATGTTATACACAGATCTAGATATTAAACAACGACAAGTAAGTTGATTGAATAACAATTCGCTTATATGAGAATAAAGAAGAGAAATGCCAAATTATATAGGGGTATTTGGTATGTTGTTATTCAACCCCAGATCAGACTGAATTTATCTATGTATGTCATTATTTAGTTTTATTTCAAGATTTGTTGCCAATAGAGAAAGAATCGGTTTCTAACCTAGATCTGATGCTCCTTCATTGGAATTTCAGCAACAGCAACAGGGTATGTATGTATGTATTTATGTATATATGTATATGTGCAAATTTGTATGTATGTATATATATGTGCAGATTTGTACGTTTTGTTTTATGTCTGTCTTCTCATGCATATACTTGCATATCTGGACATGCTCATATATACTTAAATGATAAACTTCTGGAAAGTTTTACAAATTTTTACAATTCCAGTGATGGATTGGATCTGTAGTCTTCGAATCAGTTTTCTCCTTTCTGGTTTGGGAAGCCTAATTTTTCAAGATTGGTATTTAGACAACGTGCTACATATTCCAGTATCTTAATAATTACAGGTATAAACCTGAACTTGTAATCTGGTTAGAGTAACTCTACAGATATCTCAATAGTTCAGCGTAGATATTTTCCTTTTCGCTTATCTTTAGCTTTTTGGTAACATTTGCTGGGCAGCTGATTTCCACAATTGTACACAGTTTCTCTTCTCTATCCCAAATTATTATGTGAGGTCTATTGTGTTTACATCTTATTGAGGTTTTCACTGGGACATTCCACCAGTAATACTTTTTTATTATGAATGGCTATGACTTCACCCATACTGTGGGTTCTTATTACCCTCGGGTATGTATGTATGTATGTATGTATGTATGCATGTATGTATGTATGTATGTATGTTTGTGTGGGTATTCTGCTTATGACTCTGAACTGCATCTGGTAGGGGAGCTCTGGTTTAAACGTTCCAAAGTCTTGATGAGAATGGAACCTTCCCTTAGCTACTAGTATTACTAAGTCTGCTCTGGCCCGGTGTAGTAGCACATGTAAGGATCCCAGCTAGGGGTTAACTAGCTTATGAGCGACGGGACACACAAATACTCGCGTAGGTTTCCGAGGGCGCAGTAAGCTCATTGGGAGTGAGGAATCCCTCTAGGTTAACTCGTATACAAAACCTGCTGTTCTACTGAGCCGGATATTTTGCACTTTGCTTGTCTCTGGGATTCTTGGTATTGCTAGGGAGAGTGGTTGAGTTACAGTACAAACTGCACTCGACTTAGAATCCTTGCACAGGCATAGCTGACGCTTATCAGCAATGGTCACGCTTGTCTAACGAGTAGACAACCATTGTATGTATGTATATATGTATGTATGTAAATTTATCGACTGCTGTTTCCAATAAACATTGGTGTCTTGTTGTACCACTACTCTCTCTCACTCACTCACTCACTCTCTCTCTCTCTCTCTCTCTCTCTCTCTCTCTCTATATATATATATATATATATATATATATA
>NC_068990.1:39351105-39353562 GCF_001194135.2 Octopus bimaculoides | reverse complement strand
ATATATATATATATATATATATATATATATATATATATATATATATATATATATATATATATATATATATATATACATATGTACCTGTGTGTGCGTGTGTGTGTTTGTGTATGCTGTATAGGGGACCATCCTATCTTGCATTTCATGCACGATGTATATATCTTATCACTATCGAATATTTTCTTCCTTTTTCAGGTGAGCAAATTTTGCTTTGGCTCGTAGTTGTATCTGCTACAGTAATAGTAGTGGTGTTGCATGTAAAATTAGAGGTGCATATATTTTAACAAGGAAAGGTAGTGATTAATTAAGTTAACGCAATAAGATAACCGTTTATCGTGACCTTGTGGAGCTTACTCGTATCTAGTCCAGGAATTGGGAAAATGAGGTGGCACGAAACTGTTTCGTGATACAGAGAGTAGACCACTTCTTAGACCATTTCCTCTTTTTCTGCTTGCGATATGGTCATAAAATTTACAGTGTTTCAACAAAAAATATAAGATGCATATGGCGTCGATATTCGCTTCACGGAACCTTCCTCAATCCCTGATTCTAAAATATTGTTTTTAGGATGTAGAATCTATAGAAATTATTGGACGGTTAATAGATATTGACAAACAATATTACGGATACATTCCACAACAGATGTGTCCGTACAAAAAAAAAATGATTTTGATTATTTCCATTATTATCAATATAAGAAATAACAACGTACGGAAACATACTAAGGGCTAGCTGGCATTACTCCACGGTAGAAAGCAAAAGAAATAACTCCGAACGCTTCTGGTTTATTAGCTTTCGTCAGCAGAAGCATAGACTTCGCAAATGCTTATGAACACTGATGTAATTAGCTTACTACGTAAACATACTCATAAAAAAATGTTTTTGCAAAACGAATCCAGATGTTTAACCTATGTGATCATTCCGCTGCTACACCTCCCACAATTTATTTCATTTGGCAAAAATGTCATGTAAATTTCTATTTTTCACCAACGTGAACTTTTCACATGTTCAATAAAATTCTCATGTATTTTTTTCCCAATCATACACTTAAGTGTTGTATATTTCTTTATATGCTGTTGTATTTATCTTTATATGCTGTTGTATTTATCTCAATTGTAATGCTTTTTGAAGTCGATATTTTATTGCTCCTGTCTCAAATAAAGAAATCACCATCATTGTAATTATTAGTGATGTTGTTATTGTTGTTGTCCCCGCTATTGTTGTTATTTTATTCCCCCTCTTTTACGTTTTATTCTCAATTTCATTTCAATTTTAATACTTTTTTCTTAATGCTATATTTTTTTCTTACTTTACAGTTTAGAAAAATTTTTTTTCCTTTCACAGATTTACTCTTTAATTTTATTTTACTGTTTTCTGTTTTGCTATTGTTGCTCATGTTATCCTTGATATTATTGTCGCTGGGTAAATAGCCTTAAAGTTGTTGTTGTAATTTTTCCTGTGATTTATTTTCCTACACGTTTTTGTTATTATTTATTTTTCACATTCTTTAATTTTGTTTTTCTTGATCAATTTAACTTTGTTATTTTTAATCTCATTGCCGTCATCAATATTACAATGAAGATGTAGGCCTAGTAGTATTAGTAGTAGTTGTTTTATTAATAGTAGTAGATGTTTTTGTTTTTGTTTTTGTCTTTGTCTTTGTTGTTCGTTATGTTGCTGATGCTGTTCAACAACGTTTTGATTATTTTTTAGACCGCTTTTTATTCCATATATTTTTTCTATATTTTGTTTTTCAATTTTGTTGTTATCATTATTGTTGTTGTTGTTGTTGTTGTTAATATTGTGTTATTGTATTTTTTTCTTTATCTTATTGCCATCATCAATATTTTTCCCATTGATGATATTGTTGCCGTTATACTTTTTCATCATTTTGTTATTATTATTATTATTACTACTACTGCTACTACTACTACTACTACTACTTTGCAGTGATTTATTGAGAGATTCTGCTTTTGTTTTATTTTTTTTTATTTTTCTCTCTCCTTGTTTCATTATTTTTCCTGCCTCGTCAGATTTTATTTTACTGTTTTTACTTAAAAAAAAAAAAGAAATTTCTATTGATTCTTCAATTTTTATGTTTACTTTGTCAGATTGAACATCATTTTGTTTATTTTTGCATTCATTTTACTTAATTTCAAAACGTTTTTACAGCAATTAATTTAAAACGTAATTGCTTGTAACTAAATGTTAAGCTATGTTTACGTTCACAGACAAACCGACACCACCGCCAACCCTCACACGAACAGATATACGTGCACACATAACATACGCAAATGCATACAAACACATCACATGCGCGTATACATACAAATATTGATGATATATGTAGATATGACTTCAGCATTATATATATATGTATATATGTATATAATATATATATATATATATATATGTATATATATATATATATATATATATATATATATATATATATAT
>NC_068990.1:39345874-39350100 GCF_001194135.2 Octopus bimaculoides | reverse complement strand
TATATATATATATATATATATATATATATATATATATATATGTGTGTGTGTGCGTGTGTGTGTGTGTGTGTGCATACACACACACATTTGGTACTTTTGTTCCTAAAAACGAAAGCTGAAACGTAGAAGGCAGACATTCACCAATTACAAGAATAAAAAGACGATAAGAATTTGCAAATACGCCCGTAAGTTGTTTCAATCTTGATACTGCATGCAAATTACAGTATTTGTATAGAAAGAGATAAAGGCAGTTTCTGAGCGTTCGTATTCGTATGCAAGAGGTGGTTATGTTTGACCGTTACATCACTTGGAATCACAGCAGGAAGAAAACACGTCTAATCACTTTGGTTGCGCCGTTCAAAAGCTGTAGATATAATTCTCGCACAATGCAACACCACGACGTGCGCCATCCAGTGGTCAATGGATGAGACAACTGGCTTCAAGGGCGGTAACTATCTACATGCCTCCCTCACTGCAAGACTTGAAGTCAGAAATAATGAACGATGGACGGAAAAGCACAGAGATTGCAATGAGGCAACAGTGGGAGAAATGTGTACAATGTGAAAAAAGAAAAAAAAACTTGAGAAAAAATCTGCGTGCACAAAGAACAGAAGTAAATGCAACAGGCATACGAAAGGAAAACAACAGTGTGAGTGTGGTGCTTTTGGACATATATACAGCTGTATGGATGTATGTGATGCAAGGAAACAGAGTGCGTGTGTGTAGTGTGGACATATATATAAATGTCTGTGCGGTTTTGTTTTTTCTCTTTTTTTGTTTTGCAACAAGAATGTGAAATTGGAAAACACATGAGCGTCACCGTAACAGTAAACGCGGGGAAGAAAGTCGTATAGAAATTGCTTTTGATAGTCTTTTCGGCCAATGTACCAACCTTCCCGAACGGGTTGAGCTTGGTGTAGAGTGTCTTTGCATTTTGTTTGTTTTGTTGGGTGTAGGTGCTTGTCGTGGTTCTGGGCATGAAAATGTCTGTCGAAGACAGGTGTGTCCGTTTCGGTGAAGGCTTTTTTAACTCTGTCGACAGAGACAGTTATATCTCTTCTGTTCTTGTTCACAGTAAACAGTTTCTCTGTGCGCTTAATTACACATTAAGGATCAGAATAAGGCGGCATTATTGGACCCTTAATGGAATCGTTCCGAATAAAGACATGAGTTCATGTGTATATGTTAGAAGGAACCGCAAAAGGTCTAGGCAACATTGAAGGTAGGTCCCCAAAGAAGGATCTAAGATGAATGATATACAAAGTTGGGTAGGCATTCTGTACACAATGGGTGCTAACATTTGGCCAGGTAGTGCTAAAGTGGTGCCATACAAGAATTCGGCAGAAGAGTATCCCAAATCTGCTTCGATGGATGAACGGCAGCCCTGTAGAACAATAGGAAGGAATTCAGACCAGCACGAATCGCTGGTTTTAGCTGCCTATGGAAACGCCCTACCATTCCGTTCGCAGCGGCTGGTAGCTTGTGGTGTGAATATGCTGCATTTCGAGTAATTGTGACAGTTCACGAAATAGACTCGCTTCAAACTGGCGACCGCCATCAGTCGTGATCCTGGAGGGTACTCTCAGAACGAGAGATCCAACCTGAAATGAGTGCTCTGGCAACAGTCAGCAGACATGTCTGCTAGAGGAATGGCTTCAGGCCATCTGGAGAATCTGTCAATGCAGGTCAGGATATACGTGAACCCGCAACTGATAGGCCACGGACCAACAATGCCGATATGAATGTGTTGGAACCTAGAATCCGGTCGCTGGAAGTGCCCCAAAGGAGCTCGCACATGTCTGTATAATTTCGCACGCTGACAATTTAGACAGGCGCGCGGCCAAACAATAATAGAACGTCGCATATTCGGCCAGAAAAATCGAGCCGAAATAAGCTTAACTGTGGCCGCAATGCCTGGGTGTGATAGTGAGTGCAAGGCTTTGAAAACAGGACCACAATAATGCTCAGGGACCAGGGGTCGGGGTGACCCAGTGGAAGCATCATAAAGAATGGTCCATTCAGATGATGGAAGAGGCATGTGCTCGTATTTGCAACAAGAAAGCTGTAGTGAACTCACGGCCAAAGAGTCCAAGGAGGATTGGTCTGC
Organism: Octopus bimaculoides; assembly: GCF_001194135.2. Taxonomy (NCBI): domain Eukaryota; kingdom Metazoa; phylum Mollusca; class Cephalopoda; order Octopoda; family Octopodidae; genus Octopus; species Octopus bimaculoides. The sequence continues at coordinate 39,347,993 of NC_068990.1, read as the reverse complement.
AGCCATAGCGACCAGATCAATTGAGGCAGGAGATGACAAAGAACAAGCTGGGAGGCAAGACAGGGCGTCTGCAGGAAATTTGTCTGTGCCCGCAATGTGGTGAATGTCACTGGTGAACGGTGAAATATAATCCAAGTGCCTGGTCTCTCTGGTCGAGCACTGGCCAGTTTTGGTAAACAGGGCAAACGTTAACGGTTTATGATCGGTGAACGTGAACTCCCTATCCTCGAGAAGATGAGCGAAGTTCTTCACCGCAAGATAAATAGGTAAAACTCCTTTACTGAAAATGTTGTAACGCAATTCAGCAGGTTTCAGTTGGTGAGAAAAGAAAGCCAATGGTTGAGCTTGTCCATTTACAGTTTGCTGCAACACAGCATCCACAGCTAAATTAGAAGTGTCAACTGTTAGAGACAGACTGGCGTCAGGAACAGGATGAACCAAATAGGATGCGTTGGCTAGCTCGGTCTTCACTTTTTCGAAATCTTGCAAAGCAGTAGGAGACAATGAAATATCAGCATTTTCAGTCGGCTGTCCTTTTAAATGCTGTGTCAAAGGAGACAACTTTTCCGCACAGTTGGAAATGAATCTTCTATAGAAATTAATTAGACCCTGAAATGTTCTTAACTGTTTTAAAGAAACATGAGGTAACAAATGTTTGAAGGCCTCAACTTTAGAAGGAAGCAGGCGAGTGCCATCAGCGTCTATGAGGTGTCCCAAATGTTTCAAGCTGGAAGATCCAAACTCACACTTGGACGGACTGATCTTCACACTAAAAGAACGCAAACGTTGGAACAAATGTGTTAAATTCTGGATATGTTGATCCTGAGTGATGCTGGCAATTAGGAGATCGTTCACATATGCGAAAACAAAAGGTAAGCCACGAACGACCTCATCTGTAAATCTCTGGAATATGCTTGCTGCGTTACGAAGACCAAAAGGTATGGATAAAAATTCAAATGCTCCGAAAGGCGTTGTTACTGCAGTCTTGGGTATATATTCCAGGTTAACGGGAATTTGATGGCATGCATGTACCAGGTCGTTTTTGGAAAAAGATTTGCATCCATGTAGGGCAGAAGAAAAATCTTGTAAGTGGAATCGGATAACGATCTCGAACCGTGACAGTATTAAGCCTTCTAAAGTCACCACAAGGACGAAAATCGACGGCACCTTTCTTTGCTAAGTGCAAAGGCGTGGTCCATGGGCTCTTGAAAGGACGAAGAAGGCCAAGCTAGATCATATGCGAAGCCTCTCTTGGCCTCGAGACCACTATATCACATTACACTTCGAAGGCTATGCATTTACAATCCAAGAACAGGAGATTGTTACTAAATACCTAACCAACAAAAGAGATAGTGAAGCCCTTGCTGTTCCAAGATGCAACCGTAAATGTAGATTATGGTATATTTCTGTGAAAAACATTACACATGTGATTAGAAGCTGCCCCAAAATGTCATTAAGTTACTACCTCCCAATGCGACATGATGATATCGCAAAAACAATATATAGTGCCATTCAGAAAAAAAAAAGAAGATTATCCTGGAACCAATATAGAGAATTCCCCGTTATTGAATACATATACAAATACCAGCACAAGGAATACTGGTGGAAGATCCACATCAACACATCTTTCAAGTGTAAGCATAACAGACCGGCTATTGTTGCTTGAAGCAGACAAGAAAAAGTATGTACCGTCATAGAGGTCAGCTGTCCCGCTTATGTGAATATCTCTTTGAAAATCAAGGAGAAAGAAGATAATTATGGACAGCTGCTTCGAAAACTTCAGCTTCTATATCTGAATCACAAATTTACATTCATTCCAATAATAACTGGAGCACTTGAGTTTGTAAGTAAGTGCCTGTCAGTCTGGATAAGCTTGAATTTTCAGAAAAAGAAATCAACCAACAGATTCGTACATTACAGATACAATCTGTAAGCAGAACAGTACAACTATATAAGACTTTTCTCAAGTCTAAAATGTGACATTGCTTTCGTTATCTACATTTCAAAGAGGGAGCTTTGTATCTTTGTTAGAAAACCAGGTCCTTCAGAGGAAGAATTTAAATGATTAACTACAGAAGAGACAGACAGACAGACACACACACACGCAGATATATATATA
>NC_068990.1:39341145-39342105 GCF_001194135.2 Octopus bimaculoides | reverse complement strand
TATATACGACAGGCTTCTTTCAGTTTCCGTCTACCAAATCCACTCACAAGGCTTTGGTCGGCCCGAGGCTATAGTAGAAGACACTTACCCAAGGTGCCCCGCAGTGGGAATGAACCCGGGACCATGTGGTTGGTAAGCAAGCTACTTACTACATAGTCACTCTTGCGCCTATAATAATAATAATAATAATAATAATAATAATAATAATAATAAACAGCCAACAACTGATGAGGTGATGTTCATTATGTCGTTTGTCTTGTTTCCGATTTGTGTCAACCCCGGAAAAGTGGAGAAAATTTATCAGCTTGTGCATGAGGATCATCAGAGGACAGTCAATGACATTGATGATGTTGGTCTGTCGTATGGATCGTATGGGTCCATGCAAATTATCCTAACATCTGAGTTGAATATGCGACGTGTCTCTGCCAAGTTTGTCCCCCGCATCTGACCACTGAGCAGAGAGAACACCGCAACACAGTCTGTCAAGATCTCCGTCAGCGTTCCACTGATGACCCCTCCTTCATGTCGAGGATCATCACCGGTGACAAGAGTTGATTCTATGGGTACGACCCTGAGACGAAGGAGTAGTCGTCACAATGGAAAGCCCTTCATCTTCACAGCTGAAAAAAGGCACGTAGAGCTACATCTCAATCGAGAGCATGCTCATGATTTTTTTTTCTTTGACATCCGCGGGATTATGCATCGAGAATTCACCCCCCCCCCCAGGGCCGGGTCATCAATCAAGAGTTTTACCTCGAAGTTTTGAAGCATTTGAGGGGGGACATTCGGTGGAAGCGACCGGATCAGTGAAGCGCGAAGAATTGGATTCTTCATGACGGCAATACACCTTATCATGGAGCTCTCCTCGCTCATGAGTTTCTCGCCTAAAACAACATGGTGTCACTTCTGCACCCGCCCTTATTCGTCAGATTTAACACCTGTGGGCTTCCATCTCTTCCT
>NC_068990.1:39331707-39340579 GCF_001194135.2 Octopus bimaculoides | reverse complement strand
CACAGTTACTTTTTATTGTTTTATTCTTTATTACTAAAATATTTCTTGAATACTGTTAGCATGCTGACGCAGCTTTTACCTCTGGATTTTCTTGGCTTATATTTTATGTTATGTATGGAGACATTTGAATGAAGTTTAGTAATTTATTACGTGATCATTTGCAGTGGATTACAAATATCAAAAATGTCAACCTGCACTTTGAGGAAACATTAAGTTTAGTGTTAAAAAAAAAAAAAAGAGAACAATACCGAAATTCCCAGGAGTTGGCAAATAAGTCAGATTACTGGTTTGGTGCAGGAACATGTCACATCTACGTTAGAGCGTGATGTGCAGGGGGTTATATGTAATTGTATGATTGGGAAGTATATGAGGATATATATTCATATACGTGTTGAGTGTGAGAAAAAGCGTGTTTATATATATATCTACTATGTGTGATTGAGTGCATATGCATTTGAGTGCATATGCATTTGAGTGCATATGCATTTGAGTGCATATGCATTTGAATGTGGGATGCACCTGAGCAAGGTTGTAAGCATGTGTATGTGTACATGATTATATACTTGAACATGTGCATGTAGAGTGTTTGTGGGTGTATATCTGTGTGTTGGTGGGTATTCGTATGAGAATATTGATGTATATGTATTTCCATTGAATATGTAATGTAAATACTGAGATGATGCTGTGGTCTAAATGTTGGTCTAAAAGAATGGTCTGCAAAAGCAGATGAGTGCTGGTCTGCAGTTGTTTACAACTTTTTGTCTTGGGTCAATTTGGTTTACGTTTGAAGTTATTCTGACAACGTTTTCTTTTTTGACATATTGCTTATGGACGATTACATTTCTTAATGTGTTCTATTTCCAAAGCAGCTTGTGTGTAATTGGAGACAGATTTAGCTGCTATTTCTAGCAGGTCGAGTAATTCTTTACAAACGTTGGAGCTAAGTATGTCATAGGTTTTCTTCAAAGTCTTGTAATATTTACAATTAATCTTGGAGAAAGTATAATTACAAATATACTTGCTAGCACTTAATCTTGATACCGAATTAAATCGTCAACAAGTAAACTTTTCATTAGTGCTTGACTATATCCCAATATTTCCTCAACTTACCAAAATATTAGCTCGCCTTACATTAACGTTACCTTACCTGACCCTAGCATTGTATCATCTAGCTTTGATATTACCCCATCATCAATATCTCTTCATATCATCCCAACATGACTTCATCGTATCCCTGTTTCACTTCACGCCAATATCACCCAGTCTTGTAGTATTACTTCACTTCTCGTGCGTGTCTCCTCATCTTTCCTCCGTATCATCTCATCTTACTATGCATCACCTCACCTTATTCCACTATTACCCCTACTTTGTTCAGTATCACCTAACCTTACCCCAGTATAATCTCAATCTGTATCGTCCCTTAATTTATTCCTATATTTGATTTATCTGCATGTGACCTCACTTTAGCCGAGTGTTACCTCCCTTCCCTTAAAATTTCTTCAGCTTAACCCTATATCTATAGTAATAAACTAACCAATGACAAAATCTTCAAGGGAGTAGGTTGACCTGCTACAAATAGCAACCAAATGTCCTTTAAATCATATTCTTATATTGTAAAATAGGAATGAATACATTGGATAATATAGGCGAATATGCACAATGCTTTTAAAAGGCGGAGTGGTAACAAATGGTAAACTTTTAATCTTCGATCAGAGCCGATATGTGGGCTGCACAATATAGCATAATATTCATTTTTTTTTGCTTTTCTTCCCAATGGAAAGAAGTGTCACAAGAAGAGAACCATTTCTGAAGAGCCGTTTTATCAGATGACTATTTTTTTTTTCTTTACCCCGATAAACCATACTGGATAGAAGCGCTATTTTCCAAACAAAAAATTTTCTCAAGTTTAAAGCTACTTGCCGTCTCATATTTCACTGTTCAATATAACATGCATATATATATATATATATATATATATATATGTGTATATGTGTATGTGTGTGTATATATTTATTAATATATATATATATGTATGTGTATGTGTGTGTATATATTTATTAATATATATATATATGTATGTATATGCATGTGTATACATATATATGTACATATATACGTATATATATGTGTGTGTGTTTGAAATCAATTACACGTACATAGCATGGCATACATGATGTAAAAGTTTGTTTTATAGCCTTGTAGGTCTGGGTTAAAAAAAAAGAACTGTAGATATTCCTTTGTAAATATGAATAGGTTTCTGCATTTTTTCAGTTTGCATAGAAACTATCAGAAGTCTCTTTCAGACCTGTTATCGTTCACTGCTATGAGTCCGATACAAGTAAATCTTAGCAATTCATTTACCGACGTAAAAATTGAGTTCTGTTCCCTTACATGTATTTAGATTCTAAATTTACATTTCAAATCAATGCACATCTTAGGTCTTCACAACTTTTAGTTTCACTAAACCATAACAAAAAAAAAAGAAAGAAGAAATCCGAAGGGCAATAAATAGAATTAGTTATTCTTGCTGTTCTTCTATTTCGTGCAGATCAATCAGCCATATAAAGATTCTTCTACTTGTACATATCGGTACAGTTGACTGGTTGTTATGTTTTGTTAAAATTAATAATAATTTGATTTCGAATAAAAAGCAGAAAAAGTTATTTCAAAATGGAAGTAGAACTGAAGAGGTTCTCGTGTCATTTCTTTATCTTACTATAATAGTATGTGTCTGTCCTGAAAACACTGTTGCTGGTGCTTTTTGAATGCATGTTTCTATAGCAGTATTTATTGTTGGTGTCGGTCGTCCTCATAAAAAAGCTATGATCACGAACTGATCCTTACTGAAACTACTCACAGCTAATGTTCTAAGGATATGTACGAGGGGATGCTGAAAAGTTCCTGGATTTAAGGGTATCACGAAAGGGTGGAGCTGTTACTTATACAAAGGAGGTAGGACAATTATTTAGGAGAAGATATGCAAAAGCCATGATGGAATACAATATATCTCCTGTTTTTGCAGATTTAACGGATGACGACAGCTTCTACAATGGAGTTTGGTAAAACTGAAGCATAGGCAGTCATGAAGTTATTATTATTAATATTTTTTTTCAAGGCAAAGCAGCAGCCAAAATTCATGGAGAAAAAAAAAGGAAATCTTGAAGGATTGCTCCTCTTCATACTCGAAAGTGAAAATCTGGGTGTCAATGATTCGGACTGGTCGTTTTGAGGTCTCAAACGAACCCCGGTTAGGACGGCTAGCTTCCACGTCCACAGAGGTCAAAGCCGGTTGTGCACGCCATGATTCTCGAGGATCGCCGGATTTCAGCTACAGCCATATCTGAGACTCTGGGGATCTCTTGCGAAAGAGTTGGCCACAACATCCACAACATTCTGGACGTGAAAAAACTTTCCGCAAAATGGGTGCCGAAATACTTGAACGCAGATCAGAAGCGCATCAGAATGACCATATTAAAGGCGAGTTTGGACCGGTTTGCAGCAGGAGAGGCTCGCTTAGTCATTATTTGGTTTCGTGATCACGATCCCCAAACCAAGCAGCAATCAATCGAGTGGCGCCACAACGATTTACCGCGTCCCAAGAAATTTTGGACCCAGAAGTCAGCTCAAAAGATTCTAGTTTCAATGTTCGAGGGCAAAAATGAAGTACGTCTCATAAAATACCAGCCAAAGAGTCGCACCATCAACATATAATACTACATGTCTCTGTTGAACGAACTACATGAAGCTTTGAAGCAGAATCGCTGTGGAAAGCTGAGCCGTGGTGTTTTGCTTTTGCAGGACAATGCACACAGCACATGAAACTACGCGACTTTGGTTTCGAATTGGTAGAACACCCACCTTTCGCAGCTGACTTGGCTCCCTTCCGACTATCACTTTTTTCCACAACTGAAGGAATCTCTAAAAGGAACGAAATTTCACTCCGATTCAGAAGTAATCGCTGCTACAGAAGCCTGGCTGGAGGACTACTGCAGCAAGCATGACCGTGTATACAAGTTGAGGTGAGGGCTGGATAGTACAGAATCCCATCGGATGGATAGTACAAAATGAATTATGTTATATATTTCCTTTTGCCTCACCGGCCCAAACTGGCTCCATCCAATGTAATTGACTCATAAAAATAAATGTTTTATGTAATCCTTTCAGAAGTTCTTTTGCTTAATATTTCAATCACAATAGGCGTAAAAATTAAGGCGCAGGAGTGGGTGTGTGGTAAGTAGCTTGCTTACCTACCACATGGCTCTGGGTTCAGTCCCACTGCGTGGTATCTTGGGCAAGTGTCTTCTAGTATAGTCTCGGGCCGACCAAAGCCTTGTGAGTGGATTTGGTGGACGGAAACTGAAAGAAGCCCGTCGTATATACATATATATATATATATATACGGGGGGGTGAGTGTGGGAGGTGTTTGTGTCTGTCCCCCCAACATCGCTTGACAACCGATGCTGGTGTGTTTACGTCCCCGTAACTTAGCGGTTCGGCAAAAGAGACCGATAGAATAAGTACTAGGCTTACAAAGAATAAGTCCTGGGGTCGATTTGCTCGACTAAAGGCGGTGCTCCAGCATGACCGCAGTCAAATGACTGAAACAAGTAAAAGAGTTAAAATTTTAATAAATTCTGAAGTTACCGATACTTGAACGGTTTGACATAGAATCTAAGCCATAAAATACCAAATAGCAGTAGTACATTAAACTCATTCGTAACAAATCAGTAGAATAATAAAAATATATGGCTAAAATCAATGGAACCATTATTTTTTTTTTCTATCTAATGGCTAAGAAACCATGTTCATAATTCTGACATTTCTTTATACATGTTGACACAAGTTAAGTGAATTAGCTGGTGAAATCTTTTGATTTTTTCAAATCTCCGGCTCTGACATTGTTACCTTGACTTTCATCATCGGATTCAGTTCGCTTTACCTTTACTCTGGTTACTGTTAACAATATATATTCACTGTATTGAATTGTCATCCATCATTTTTGCAGACTGACTTATCTAAATTGTATCCGTTTCGATAATCTCTTAATAGCTCGGAAACAGATCCATCCACTTCATTTATAATAAGAATTAATATGGTCAGTGTCTTTCTCTCTTCACCATATTTATTACCATCAAATACAGTTGTTGGAAATAGCAAAATGAAAAGCATGGAGGAATAAAGTACCTACTTTCCTCTTTTCTCTGTCTTTCTCTCTCACTCTCTCCTCATGTCTCTTTCTCTCTCTCTCTCTCTCTCTCTTTCATTCTCACCATCATGGTCTCCGTCTCCATATTTCTATATCTTAATGATTTATATTAACATTCATATGATGGTATACACACTACAATAGCAACATATATATTTTCTCTCTGTCTCTATCACTGCGTCTTTTTCTTTCTCTGTATACATACGTGTATAACATACATAAACACTCACTTATACACTCATGTTCCTGCACAATAACAAGAAGGACACCAGATACATTGATATCTGATTTAAAATAAAATATGACACATGGCTCCAACAATAATTATCAGTTTTATCATTGGATCCATCTACGATCTCCTAACATAGATTACTTGATCAAATGGAATAATATAGAAAATGAAGAGTTCCAGTGTTGTCAAAGGAGACAGGACTCTAGTTGATGTTTCTATTATCTTATGATGTGGATTTTCTCCAGGAGAACACTCCTGACGGCACTAGAAATTATCAGGAACAATGACGTCAGAGAAAGTAGATACTCTAAATATGTTGTGGCGATAGTAAGAAGTGCTAAATTACGATGCAATCATGACTGTGTAACAAAACATGTTCGTTTAACTGTACCGAGATCTGTCGTGGAAGGGGTATGGCTAAATGGCTAAGACGTTCACTCCGAAACCACTACTTCTCCTGTTCGATCCCACAGCAAGGTATTTTGATGGTCGTTTATTGCCTCGAGTTCAACCAAAGACTTGTGAGTGAAATTAAGGACACGTAAACTATACAGAGATGGGTTCTGCCTGCAATTCAAAGGTACAGCTTTGCCACGTAGATTCTGTTTGAGAATTATGCAAAGAGCACATGTACTTAGATACTCAGCCACTTAGATGTTGATTAAATGAGTAAATAATTCAGTTGCTCGGACAACTGAACCCTCCTCATCAAAAGTGACGGAGATCCATTTACTTATTCACTCCTAATTATATCTTCTTGTATCTTTATATCTTTGTTAAATACATTCTGTTCTATCATGACTTCGGGGTGACCAATGCCTTGTCAGTGAAACTTGATTGACAGTAATTAGGTAGAAGCACCTCATATGGACTGTGCGTGCTCTTTGGTGACAGACATAACCTTTCCCCTGTTTATCACCATAACATGGTTGTTACATGTCTTTTGCTGTCTCAGCTATATTGCCAGCATTTGGATAAGCTCTCTGACTGAGAATATAAATATATTTCTCAATTTCTAGCACCAGATTTGAGAGTTCTTCCCAAAAGATCATGAAACTTATTCTTCAGTCTCTGACTAAATCATAAAGCCAAAAGAATGAAATAAATTGAATGATCTAACTCCCTGATTTCAGCAAGTGTGTTGTGACCCTATAATGCTGGCTTAGAGTCGATACAATTAGTTTCACAACCTAGAGCAAATTCCAGTTTCGCTAAAACAGTTTACAAATAAAGGACGAGCTAGTTAGGAATAACAAGCATACTCTATACACCAGTCATTCACAATGTATGAGTTTCCTGGTGAATTGGAGTTAATTTGTGAGGACATTAAGTATATCCCAAACAAAGCAACGCGACATGGTCTTCGAATCATATTAAAGCATTTAGATGACAACTTAGAGATACTGTAGTTGAAATGGCCCATACAGTATTAGCTAGTACAACAATATACAGATATACTCCAGTAGTTAGAGAAGGGAAACATTGAAGAAGCAAAATGAAATAAATAAAGATGCTTCTGAATGTATTAGATTATGCGTAAGGTCCTTTAACTTATTTCCTTTTTGTCATACAGGTATGAGAAAATTCTCATCGACATCAGTGACCTAGTATCTTTCTAGATACGAACTTATCGCTCAAGATAAGCTACGCGAATTTAAATGTAAAGCAAAGTTGATAAAAACCCTTGAAAAGCCGAATTAGTGTCCGATCAGTGAACAAAAAATCGAAAACCTTGAAAGCTTTAAACAATAGAAAAGATAATAAATCATTCTAGTTTTGGAAAAATAGTATATTTGGTGTGAGATAATTGTTGGTGTGAGAATTGGAAATTCGGTGGAGTATCTCACTTCCTTCCTTCTCTTCTTCATTAAGCCTACCGCTTCTGCAAAGATCCACCATCCTACTCCCCACAGACATACACATACGCACCTGCATACATTCTCAGGCACACTCTTCTATATCGATGCAATCACTCTTCAGTTCTCGACCTTGTATACACGCGTATCATCCACACACTTCGTTGATATCTCACTCGAGCCAGGTTTTGCTTCTATGGATAGGTACATCGAAAGCATTCTTCAATGGCAATATGGCATTAGCAATCTTTGAAAACAATTCTAGCGAAAGACTCCGAATCAAAGGAACATTCTTGCCCATTATCCTACATATGAAAAATATAAACACTAACTTAAGTTAGAACATAGAAACTGCTGCGAATACTTGGCATGAAATATATATTATGAATTGACAAAAAATTCACCACATAATTTATATCTTTTGTTAAGACCAGGAAATACTTCAGCTCAGTGCTCCAGTCGAACCCCACAAAGCTATATGTGCGACCTACACTGATGATTACTTCCATACGTTAAATGCTATTTCTATTACTCATAGAGAAATTTTGAGCCGTATCCAAAAGGAAACAAAAGGTAGATTTGAGTGCCAAGGGTTTCTCTTTAAGTATACGTTCCGGCCATTGGTTCATTGACATTCTGTTTATTTTTTGTCTCTTCTGCACTGGATTTTGTTCTTCCTCTCAATTCGGAAGCTGCACACCATTCCTAATTGACACACTCACTTCCTTTCTATATTATACTCTTGCTCGCTCATTCACCTCTAGAAATGAAGCTCGTTACGCAGTCTTCTCATCCCTATCCATGTTTTCATTGGAGGTACTCCCTAATGAAAACATGGCTCACTATCAACAACTACCCCAATAGTCTATGAGAGTGTTCAACTTCTATAATCACTGACATAAATACATGTGCACCAATGTAAGGATATGTACATATGAATACATCCTCTCAGGCATGGCTGCTTGATAAAGAAACTCCCTTTGCAACCACGTAAATTCAAGCTCAGTTCCAGTGCGCCACAAGTTAGACAAATGTCTTCCACTATCGCCTCGAGTCCACCAATACCTCGAGAGTAAATTTTCTCGAAGGAAACTGTGAAAAATTTAAGACACTAGGATATTTTCCTATTTTTCTTAACGCGAAACAAACGGTAGCCTTAATTCACAACTAAAGAAATTATATCCACCAATGTGGTGTTGAGCACTCATTTTCATCGTTGGACAGATATATATATATGTATGTATATATACAGAGAGAGAGAGAGAGAGAGAGAGAAATAGATATAGATATATATATATATATGTGTGCTTTCAACGTGTGTTTTCAAACCACATGGTTCTGGGTTCAATCCAACAGCGTAGCACCTTGGGCAAGTGTCTCCTACTATAGCATCTTGTGAATGGATTTGGTAGACGGAAACTGAAAGAAGCCCGTCGTATATATATGTGTGCGTGTGTGCCTGTTTGTAATTTAATATATATATATATATGTGTGTGTATATATATGTATGCGTATATATATATGTACACATATATATATGTATGTATATATGTGTATATATATATATATATATATATA
>NC_068990.1:39328356-39331393 GCF_001194135.2 Octopus bimaculoides | reverse complement strand
TATATATATATATATATATATATATATATATATACACGCACACACACAAGCACACACGTTCATATTAGATATAAACATAGGCACTATCTTAATAGACGTATTTATGTATGAGTATTTCAAAGCATTCAAGTATGTAATTTGTATGCACGTATGTTAGTATGTATGGAACATTAATGGGCAGCGATTTTTACAAGCACAAACAGGGCAAAAGGAGTTGGGGAGGCGAATGGAATGCGTAGATGTTGTGTTTTGTATCTGCAAATTAAAAGAGACACCTACTAGTCTAGCTTCACACACATTCGAAATTCACAAACTGGTTCTGACATTCTGCCAAAAGACTTGAATCTAACCAGACATTACAAGGGATTTGAAATGCTGCTTCCCCACCTCTCACTACAAACACACGCGCACACAAACTCACACACACACATACAAACGCGCGCGCGCGCAGAGTCATGTAGACACACACATCGTATCCATTGGAGCAAAGTGAGAGAAGTTTAAAGTTTTGTCACTTTGTATATTGGGTGTTTAGTAGCCTGGAGTGTCTGTCCTTGTTTGTTTATTTATTTATTAATGTATCTATTTATTATTTTTTTCTGATTCAGTTAGGAGAGCAGGCCCGTCGTGTCTGCTAGGGAGAAGGGAGAAAAATACCTTCGGACAGTTGACCTGATCCGAAAGGTTGTAACCAAGGTGCACTCTGTTAAAAGCACCAAGGATCCAGTTGGTGGCGTTAAACAGAGGATGACGAATCAAGTCAATCAACCAAAGAACAAGAATGGTTCCACAAAGTCCTCGTTTACTAAAGTTTCTTGTGAATCCCGTGAATCAGAGTAGCTCTTCCAATGCATCTTCCTTACTGTCCTGCGGGACAACGCCTTCTCCATTTTGTCTTCTAGGACCATCAGACGGTCAGAATTAAAGGAAATTGTATGTTGTTCCATTCCTTAATGTACAGTTTTTCTCTCTTAAAAGGGAACTACTACATATACATATTTACATGTACACACACACACACACTATAATAGTATTGGTACTGAAGCAGAAATTTAGTACTTATTAGCCCCCTAGGCTATGGTACACGACACTGACTTCAAGCGTCGTGCAGATGGACTGAAGAGAAAAGCCAATTACGAAGTAAGGTTCTTAATCACACTGCTTCACCTGCAAGCAGGCTATTTTTTTTTATCTATAAGTTGGTGCAGTCTTTTATTCTTTTATTCTGTTACTTATTTTATCGGTCACTTTTGCTGAACCACTAGATTACGGGGACGTAAACACGCCAACATCGGTTGTCAAGCGATGGTGGAGGATCAAACACACAAATATATATATATATATATTGGAGAATTTACAAAAAAAAAAACAACACAATATGTGTGTGTGTGTGTGCGCGCGTGTGTGTGTATGCATGCACGAGCTTCTTTCAATTTCTGTCTACTAAATCCACTCACATGGCTTTGGTTGGTCCGAGGCTACACTAGGACACTTTTCCCAAAGTACCGCGCAGTGGGACTGAACCCGGAACCATGTGGTTGGGAAGCAAGCTTCTTACCACACAGCCACGCCTGCACCTACAGTGTATTTGTTTTAGTTGTTTTTGTTGTTGGCTCCCAGACAAATATGATCAAACACATAAACTTATAATCAAGGATATTCCAACCGCGACAATCCCACAATCTTTTATATGTTTCATTTCTTTGTCGCTTAGCCTAATTATTCGCGTATTGGGCTCCCATTTATAAGATCGTGAGTTCGATTACCGGACAAGGTGGCGTGTGTGTCTTTCAGGAAGGCTTTGCATTTGACTTTGCTCCAGTTACCTTCAGGTGAAAATGAATGTCTACTTAGTACTGATGCAACCTTTTTCTCTCTCCTGTTGTCTCATATCCTCGATGCTTTGCTGGGTTAAGGTGGGAGCGCTGAGTGGGTGTCTGTATCTACTGGTGACTATGAAGGCACCAAAAACGATTAGAGAAAGCATCGTGTATGTTATCAAGTGATGCTAACTTCGGAGTGACAGCTATAGTATTGTTGTCGAAAGTATTAGTACCTTTGTTCACAGGTCTGCATAATCTAGCTACGTAGTTCAGCAACAACATATTCACATACTCAAGTAAACTTAAAAAACAAATCTAAACACAGGTAAGACTGTGTAGTTAAGGAGTTTGCTTCGCAACTAAATGATCTCAAGTTCAATTCCAATGCACGGAATCACCTTGGACAAGTGAATTCTTTAGGTACAAGTGGCCAAAGTGTGTGAGCGAAACTTGGTTGGAGGGATCTTCATGGAAGACTGACCTTGAGGCCATTCCTGTTTACGGGTAGTCGAATTAATTATTTGTCTACCATTAGTCGAGTTTAAAACCTTTATTAATTCTCTATACCTCACAGTTGACCGGATGTATGTACCTAAGTTAGTAAGGTAGCTAGAGACTGTCGATTTCTTTACCAGACAAGTACGACATTCGTCCTGCTGGATGATTATTGTCTGCGAAAAAATATCGGTTGGAAGAGAAATGGTGGTCAGGTCCAAGCGATTTTTACTGAGTGAATTAAAACGTTAGGCAAGGAGATATACTAAGACTACTACTCATTAAATAACACACTGCGACTCTCAGGATTCGGATTTTCAAGGAATATTTCTAGGATTTTGCATACTGAATTTGCAAAACAATGGAATCAATTCTAGAGTTTAGTACTATACTATACCACATCAAGTAAATAACCCGATGAAAGTAAAACGATAGAATTATTTTCTATATAAATCTCCTCAGAGATATGACATTCAGGCATTTGCCCAAAGATAACACACACACACACACACACACACACACACACACACACACACACATATATACCCCTCACACATACCTTTTAACTTTTATCTTTTACTTGTCTCAATCATTAGACTGAGGCCATGCCGGGGAACTGCTTTGAAGAAATTTTCAGTCGAATGAATCGATCCCTGTACTTTAATTTTTTTTTTATGCTCTGCACTTATTCCACCAGTTTCTTTTGTTGAATTGCTGCT
>NC_068990.1:39324213-39326881 GCF_001194135.2 Octopus bimaculoides | reverse complement strand
GTGTGTGTGTGTGTGTGTGTGTGTGTGTGTGTGTGTGAATATAAAATTCCCAGACGAAAAGGAAGACGATAAGAAGGGAAAAGTAAAGCAAGGAAGGCTGAAAGACATAAAAAAATGAAAAAAGAAATAAGAAAAGAATTATGGGAAAGAAAGACGGAAAGAAATATATAAAGGAAATAAATAAAGAAAGAAAAGAAAATTCCAAAGAAAAACAAGATATGAATTTATTTATAAAAAAAAAAATACTACGCCAACCCAAAATGTGAAAAAGAAACAAACTAATTATGACTAATAATTTGGTGTCAGTCGGTGCAGAGAAGTGACCCACAGGGTTAGTATCCAACTTCAGGGCTCCAGTGGGTCTACCTTGCAGAGAGCGGGGGAGCTGGTTCTTAGTGAAGTAGGGGAAGACATAAATGGTTGTAGTAAGAGTAAAGAGAACTTATTGTGTGGGTATGTGAGTGTGTGTGTATGTGTGTGTGGTAGGAGGGATGATAGGTACGTGTGGGTGAGGATGAAGGGTGCGGAGATGAGAGAGTTGCTAAAGGGAAGGAGTGGAAGAGTGAGAGAAAGAGAAGAGTGGTTGTTTGAAATTTAGTGAGTAGAAGGAAGAGTTAGGATAGGATTGACAATATGAGAGCGGGATAGGGACAGAGAAAACAAAGAAGAAAGACAAAGAGGTGACCATGCGTTACTGCGATTATATATATATATGTGTATATATGTGTGTGTGTGTGTGTATAGGTTTCGCACCAGGAATCTTGCAACCCAAATTCATAAACGTATATGCACACACACACACACACACACACACACACACACACACACACATACATAATACATACATACATACATACATACATACTACATACTTACACACACACACACACACACACACACACACACACACACACACACACACACACACACACACACACACACACACACACACACACGAACTGGTGAATGTCAGTAAGGGAACAGTATGCAGTAGCGAGTGTGCATCGTACATTAATTATAACAGAAGCTAAGATTTCGGGTATCTTTAACAGTTTCACGTTGCCGATTATTCAAACGATTAAAGTAGGAAAGGAGCATCATAATGGTTTCCAAAGATATTCGTAAACTCGATGATATATAATTAACCATTAAGATTTTAATTGGTTTTGCCAAAAAGAAACACTAAATAATGATCACATACAAAAAGCTATTCCCGCGTTTTATGCAATGCCCATTGTATATTCACTCATTCACATTCAAAAACATGAAATGTTTGAATGTTTGCAAACCACACGTAAGCAAAGAACGTGTCTTTTCTTGATAAAGTTATAAAGTTGCTAAATATTTCGATGGGTTTTTGTAACAATTATTAAGAGTGTGGCAGTTTTATTGTGTGGGAAACAAACAAAAATTATCCTGTCGGAAATACTTAATAAAAGATGTAAGTGTCTACAATATTGTGGATCTTTTGTTCAAAAGACTGTTATAGAATTATATATTTCTCCGCCAAACCAGGATCACGCCTTCTAGAACCTCAATATTTTTCTATAATGGATTCATCAGTTTACCTTTGTTAATATCACCCTTTGCATTTCGACCATATGTGGTGAGTGACGTGGTAATGCGTCTTTATATACATATATGTATCTGTACACATACAAATATATACGTACTCAAACACAAATATATCCCTATAGGTATGTATGTATGTATGTATGTATGTATGTATGTATGTATACAAAAAGGCTGAGTCAAACGTCCTTTTACCGTTAACATAAATCATTATATTCCGAAGTCAGTTGACATCAATTAATCTTCTTAATATATGACCCCTCTTCTCTCCTGCATTCTCCTCAGAGCGCTTCTTTCTCACCACACTTTCCATCCACCTCCCAATTGTACTTATTAAACTTCAGACCCCAGTACTCTCGTTGATAGTCAACCTCTCAGCCGATCATACTGTCAGCTACTCAGAACAGTCTGGACAGTTAGGTAGGTTCAGATGGTTGAACAGGATTACCGTTATATAGAACCATTTTAGAACGATGAAGGCGACTTGTGGTTAGGGTGTCGCACTCACGATCGCAAGATCGTGTGTCCGATTCCCGGACAAGACGATGTGTTCCTTCTTGAGCAAAACACTTTCTTCACGTTGCTCTGCGGATGGGTGAGTAGCAAAATCGCCGGCTCTCTCAGCATCTCAAATCCTGTCATGGTAACTGAAGTTCCAATAATCTACCTGACGGCAGAAGGGCTGAGTACGGATCCCACCCCCGCCAGGTCACACAGAAAGTGCTAGAGAAGCTTTACACGCAGAGGACCTGCCGAAGGGCAGACAACCGCTACACTAGATGACAATACTCTTCTGTCATTTAATAACGATGTTTATTCTAAAATCTATATAATGCTAACCAATTTTATGCTTATGATTCGGTCTGTCGAAATCTACTCAAAAGGCCTTGGTCAGACTGGTTCAAGAGCAGAAAATATTTGCTTAACCGTCTACACTGTGACTGAACTGGAAACAAAGTGTTTTCATAGCAAACGTCTCAACCATAACGCCGTGGTCATATGTTAAATAGGAGATGATAAATGAGGACTAAATGATATGAATATTTAATTACCTTTATACAGACACTTACAGGTACCTCGTCACAATATATATATA
>NC_068990.1:39323388-39323601 GCF_001194135.2 Octopus bimaculoides | reverse complement strand
TTTTTGTTTCTTTATTTCACCGTTTCGTTTTCCTGTCTTGTTTTCCGTCCGCCACTATCCTCCACGAAAAAAATTTAATTTGTGTTCGTGGGAAGAGCTATTTTAACGATGCGTCCTGCCCTAAGTCTTCGAAATGCCGGTGCTTTAATGGTGGCAACTGATTAAGGATATGTTCTCTATGTGGCCTGCTTGTTTGCTGTACCTTGTTTATCA
>NC_068990.1:39323052-39323378 GCF_001194135.2 Octopus bimaculoides | reverse complement strand
ACTACTATCTCTCTCCTTCTCTACCTCTCGTTGCTCACTTATATTCTACTCCCTCCCCTTCTTCTCCCTCTGCTACTCTTTCCCTCTACTCCTCGCTGGTCACGTGTGTCCGGCTGCTATTTCTTTTCGGTCTTGGACTCCCCAAGCTTCGCACGCACTTCTTTGCCTCTCCAGTTCATGCTTCACAGCGATCAATACACACACACTTCTCCACGTCTGGCTGTACAGCCTTTTTGTTTCTTTATTTCACCGTTTCGTTTTCCTGTCTTGTTTTCCGTCCGCCACTATCCTCCACGAAAAAAATTTAATTTGTGTTCGTGGGAAGA
>NC_068990.1:39321562-39322441 GCF_001194135.2 Octopus bimaculoides | reverse complement strand
CACAACGATCGTTTTGTTTTTTCTCTCTTCCTTTCTCTTTTCTTCTACCTCCCCTTCTCCCCCTCTTGTTTTTTCTTATCCTATTTCCAAATTTTTTCCTCTCCTCTTTACAGTTCTCTGCCTGTCATTTTCTCTCCCTCACTCTTCCTCCCTTGCTCACATGGCTCCCACGTGACCATCGGCCATCTTTCTTCTCCTAACTTGTGTTTCTTTCTCTCTCTCCGTTGTTGCTGGACCAAGGAAGACGTATTCTTGTCTGTCTCCTGTCCAAGCTTGATTTACGCGTTCGCCACAACCTCGTTTAGGCTTAGCAGCCCTTCCTGTTTGTTTTCACTGTCCAGTTTGCGTTACCACTTTTGACCCTCAGTAAAATCCCAAATTTTATTTAATTTGCTTTGCGGGAGCAACTGTTTTATCGAAAGCGTATATTGTTTCTAAATGCTCGAAATACGAGAGTAGAAAAACAGCCAACAACTGATGAAGGGTCGTTCTTTATGTTGTTTGTCTTGTTTTCCATTTGTGTCTTCCGTTGTTCGAAAAAATAGCTCATATTCTATATACACGTACTTCGTATTTCTTGTACACGTTTCGTGACGTCCATTGCCAACATATGCATATGGGCTTATATTTTATTGAGGTTTTCACTGGTACATTCCACCGGTACTCCTTTTTATTATGAGTAGCTATGGCTTCTAACATACTGTGAGTTCTTACATTTTTGTCCTCCGCGTGATCCTTCCGTTGGATTTCATTATAGAGTGTCCTAGTTACAACACCATGTCTCATCGGTAGATAATACCGCGATGACATTATGTATATGTGTATGTATGCATCTATCTATCTATCTATCTATCTATCTATCTAGCTATCTATCTATCT
>NC_068990.1:39317223-39318135 GCF_001194135.2 Octopus bimaculoides | reverse complement strand
ATACATACATATATATTAATATGTATACACACACATATATTCACATATATCAATATATATATATATATATATATATATATATATATATACATATACATACATATATATTAATATGTACACACACACACACACACACACACACACACACACATATATATATATATTTATATATACATAGGCATATACAAACACAGTCACACATGTTCACACACACACATGGAAATTATACTTATGACGGAATGTTTATAAGAATGGTGATTATATAGTGAAGTTGATGAAAAATGGTGATTAATGTTAATGAAAATTGTGATGATACGATTGTGTTTATGGAAATATTAATTATATAGTGATGTTGACGAAATTGATGACTATAAGGGTATGTTTATGAAATTAGAGATTTTGTAGTTTGGTAATGTTGGCGAAGAGTGGTCATTATAGTATTGGTGTTATTGCGACGATGATGAAGATGTTGATGGTGATGATGATGATGATGGTGATGATGATAACGATGATAATGACGATGATGGTGGTTGTGGTGGTGATGACAACGATGTTGATGAGGAGGACGATGATGATGATGATGATGATGATGATGATGATGATGATGATGATGAGTGGGGGTTAATCATGACGTTGTTGATGGTTTTGGTAAAGATCGAGTCTATGATTAGGACTGCTTCGATCACCACTCACAAGAGGAACATCAAGAATTGTGACAAGTACACATATTATGATGATTGATGGCAATAATTTAAAATTAAATTACTCATTAAAAATGCAATTATAGCTTTTTAAAAGACATTTTAGCAAATGAAATTATGGTTGCTTGTGTGGTTATGCATGTGTGTATGCGAGTATGAGTATGCAGATACATGTTTATACGTAATCTATATATGTGTATATATGTATATA
>NC_068990.1:39315433-39316946 GCF_001194135.2 Octopus bimaculoides | reverse complement strand
ATCCTAAATTTATATATCAATTAGAAAATGGAGGATAATATGCTGAACCCCACGACTTGCAGACAGTGTATCCCGTTGAATTCATTAACTTAATTCATAACTGAAGTGACAAAAAAAGAGAAAAAAAAAAAAAGAACACGAAGTACAAGTGTTTATGACAAACCATGTTATATTGACAACCGGGTTTTCAAATAAAAGTACATAGAATCGGTTGAACGCGGGGAAAAAATGCTTAACAGTAACAATTCGTGTAACGTTCTGAGTTCAAATTCCGCCAATGTCGACTGTGCCTTTTATTCTTTCGGGCTCGTTAAAATAAGTACAGGTAGAATACTGGGATCGATGTAATCGACTTTCCACCACATTCGAAATTGCTGGCCTTGTGCCAAAATTTAAAATCATTATGTGATACATTCAGGTTAATTTCTCCTCTATTTTCTTGAACATAACTTAACGATGTATACATAGTGTGCAGACACCCGATATAAAAGACATACATACACACGCGGATGTATGTATATCTAAAACATCAACCAAAGCTAAACATGAAAGCCAATACAATAAACATAATAGATGCGTATAGACTAAACAATAAACAAACAATATGCAATAAGTTAAACAATAAACAAACAGCTATGTGCCTTCCTTTCACATTCATCATCATCACGTCATTATTCTCCACTTCCTCCTCCTCCTCCTCCTACTCATCATCATCATCATCATCATCACCATCATCACCATCACCGTCGTCGTCGTTGTCACCACTCCCATCATCAATACTTATGGTTCAACAGCAGCATTACGACCACCACCACCACCCCCACTGCCGCCGCCACCGCCACCGCCACCGCCGCCACCATCAACACCTCCTCCACCACCACAACCATGACTACCACAACAATAACAATCACAACTGCTAATTGACAAACAAATCCATCTCTTTAAAGAGAATCTGATAGAAATGAAAATAAAACTTAAATATTAATCAATAAAATATATTCTTCAACGTTTCCATTAAAATATATGGTAAAAATAAAGATATACAAAATGCATTTTATAACATTGGTGGAGGAATAAGTGTGCTATTAAGAAGTTCGCTTCACATCCGCATGGTTGTAGCTTCTGACTCACTGTGCAATACCCTGGGTAAGTTGTATAATTGCTCTATACCAAACAATTGACTAATGACTTGTGAGTGGAGTTGGTAGGGAGAAAATGTCCGGAAGCCCATCGAGTGTGTGCACGCACACTACATACACACATGTGTGTGTGTGTATTCATTCTTCGAAACGCCGGTGTTTTAATGGTGGCAGCTGATGAAGGATATGTTCTCTATGTGGCCTGCTTGTTTGTTGTACCTTGTTTATCATTTTGTCCATGTTCTTTTGCAACGTCATGTACCCAGATATGTATCTATATGTACATGTAGATGAAGGTATGTACATACATGTATATATATATGCATATACTCATATATTGTTTGTATCACAAGACAGAACGCACGCGTTACCTT
>NC_068990.1:39314258-39315423 GCF_001194135.2 Octopus bimaculoides | reverse complement strand
TATATATATATATATATATATATATATATATATATAAGTATGTATGTATATTGTTGACATCATAAGAATATATTAACTTTAGAGAGAACGTGAAATAATAATTTCATTGAAGCAGTGGGTCTCGATGCACATAAAGCTATAAATATTAGCATGTAAATATTGGGCTGAAAAGTCGACGGCAGCCTGTGAAACTCTAATCTACATGCATATGCTATGTTTTGGTAATTGTGTCCTTGCACCTGATCACAGGTGTTGATTCGCTGGTATATATTACAGTAAATTAGCAGTTCAGCAAAAAGAAATCGATAGAACATCACTAGACTTAACATATTAGTACTGAGACTGATTCGATCATTTGAAACCTTTTAACACAGTACGCCAGCGTGGCCACAAGCAAGTGACTGAACCAATAAAACGAGTTAAATATGAAGAGAAATATAACTCATCGTACAGGATGTTCGGGCTAAATTTTACAGCTTGCATTGGTATTCATCAAAATATATCCCATCATATTCTATTATTTTACCATCGTTGTGCCAGAAGCTCAATTCCACACTTAAAGCATTTGTCTGGTTAGATGCAAAAAATCCCAGCACCCTTTCCAACCTCATCTACATTGTTGAACCTTCGTCTGTGCTGGTAATGAATCATTGCTCGCATAAGCTGGTAATATGATGGTGCAAGGTGTGGACTATATGCAGAGTGAGGCAGAACTTCCAGCCTCCCAAGTTTCTCAAGTTTGCGCTTAGTCATATCAGCAGGTAGCATGTGAGATCAATAATGTCTACAACACCAGCGTTGCTTTTAATTCGTTATTGAATTTAAATTTACGGATGCATCTCCGTGGCGTACCAGCAAATAATCCCTATACTATTTATATATAGTCATGGACTGGCTATTCGATTCGTCCCCGGTTCAATTCAGGTACGTGATGTTGATGAGCCACAAAAATGGCGAAATATCGGTATCCATGATTTCTGCATTCGATCGTAGGCGGGTTGTCTCGCTTGTCGGTGACTTTCAGGTGTTTTAAAGCCCAGCATTGTAAGGGAATCATCCCCCGAGCACTGTACCACATCGAACAAACAAAACACATATATCGAGTATGTACAGCTGATTGTATACATATATATATATATATATATATATATATATATATATATAT
>NC_068990.1:39313039-39314248 GCF_001194135.2 Octopus bimaculoides | reverse complement strand
ATATATATATATATATATATATATATATATATATATATATATGAGAAGATAAGATCTATCTGAACATAGGTAGTATAACATCTTGCATGACATTGCTCTTGGTTCAGTATTACTTTTCGACTGCTGGCTTCTGTGTTTTGTGGATTGTTGCAAGTGTTTCAAAAGATTGTGATTAATTAGGTGCAGACAACTCAGGTAGTTATCAGTTTTGAAGAGAAATTACTTTTCAGAGACATGAACTTTGTAAGTAAATCATTGATTACAACTATTTGCCATTTCCGTTAGAATGTTGAAATTGATGATTTGATGCAATAGGCAACTTGTGATTTTTATAAAAAAAAAAAAACACGAATGAATCTGAAACTTTAGAAAGTAGCAATGTCGATCGCGAATATTCTAGATCACATATCCGAGACAAGAACAACATTCAGTCGAGTGCAGGAAGCCTCATTCTTTCTACTCAACACTTATCGTTGCTCATTTTCATGTTCCCAAATAGTAACTTTTCAAATAAGATTCTGAATGAAGACTGTCATCATTTGCTAATATTTCATATTTTCTTTCTTTCTTTCTTTCTTTCTTTCTTTCTTTCTTTCTTTCTTTCTTTCTTTCTAACTTGGTAATTCTTTTCATCGTAGATAAACTTCTTTATAACATATATCAATAATCACAGTCAGATATCACATATATCATACTTATTTTTTTTTAATGGAAGGAAAGAAACTCGTGTGCACAAAATAAATTGATATTTAAATAAAATTCTATAAAATTTTAAATCATGAAACTAAAGCAAAACAGAGCAAGAAAATACTTCTGAAATAGCCAAATCCGTTTGAAAACTTGCCCACAAATTCTTCTGATAATACCCTCTCTCCCTCTATGCTTTTCGTCTTAACATTATGTATTTACTCTTGTACGGTCTGCCAAATTTTCTTATTAAATTTTTAATTTGGTGTTGTTGTTTGTAGCTTCAGGTCATGCAATTTTAAAACCATCAGTTATAGCTGTCATCTTAACATCCTACGCTACACAATTTCGATTAGGGCTTATAGGTAAGTGCCAGTGGGGGTATTTCTTGGATGAAGATTGCATAAATAAATACAATTGTCTTCACACACACACACACACACGCACACGCACACGCACACACACACATGTATGCAGACAATTGGATTTATTTATGTAATATATATATATATATATATATAT
>NC_068990.1:39303064-39308906 GCF_001194135.2 Octopus bimaculoides | reverse complement strand
TATATATATTACATACATATGAGAAGGGTTGACCACTAAGTGGACATCCTTTATGGTAGAGATAGACCATCTACGGTCAAACCACAAAATATTCAAAGTAAAGAATTCTTTACTTTGAATATTTTCATTTGTTTTGCCCGTTCATGTTCTGGTGTGCGCTGAATTTCCCTAGAGAACATTCTTTTCTTTTGTCGTTTGACCGTAGATAGTCTATCTCTAGCATTAAGGATGTCCACCTAGTGGTCATCCCTTCTCATATGTATGTAATATAATTCTTCTGAATTTTCAGAATTTTCTTTATGCTAGGCCACTGGTTTTAAATTGGTATTAATTAAATTAATATCCAATTTATCAGCCTTATTATTTAAATTATATATATATATGAGGCTAGTCTGATGAAGTTGAGCATCCATAACTTTGAAGCCTCTCTCGAACTTATCCTGCGAAATTGATAAATGTTCTCTAAAATGAATTGAATAATCCTTCAGTTTCAGGTTAAATAGTTTTGTATACATCACATAAAGCAATCATTTATAGGTATGAGCCTGTGTTTGTATACGTGTATGTGTGCATGTGTGTGTATGTGTATCTATGAATGTGTGTGTATGTGCGCCTCATTTCACTTACAACACATTTTAATGCAACATAACAGTAGAAGACACCTGCTTCGTGTACCTTACTCAAGAATCGAACTTGAAACCACGTCTCTTCGAAACGAACTTCCTAAATACTCAACCATGCCTGCGCTTATGGGAATATATACAAATATATATACATACGCACTCATCCAACCAACAACCACCCAGCCATTCATCCTTTCACACACACAAACACACACACACACACACACACACGCACCCCCCCCCCACACACATATATATATATATATATATAATTATTTATTTATTCCTGTACTATGCACGCTGTTGTAAACTATGCATGCATATAAATATGTATGTAAATGTATTTGAAATCCAACCATGTCCCGTTGCAAGAGCAGAAAAATAAAAGAGAAACTATGTCCACCACTGTCTTCTGCTCAAAAGTAAAATTGAAAAGTCTTTTGCACCGACCCTTAACATTTGGCTTCGCTTTAATGAAAGAATATCAAAGAAATGAGGCAATCTAAAATCCAACCACGTTATATATATTCCTCATAGAGCAGCATTGTCAACAATTCCAAATTTTTTTTCTAATTTCATTATCTGTTAGTCATCTTTCCGCTTTCAAACAAGTACCGGGAAAGGCAAGTTGCTATAACCACATTCCATCCATACTTTGAAAGTTTTCCGTCTCTTTGTACATAATGGCAGCACTGAAAGACAAGCTGTAAGTTTCTTCTAATTTGTAAAAAAAAAAAACCAAGAAGTACGAAATTAATATAAAAATAAAAAGCAATCAATATAAAGAGGGAAGAAAAATCATTGTGTGCAAGGATAGCGTCAGCACAACATGATTTATAACTTCTGTCCGTTTACCTTTGACTTGGTCATAAGTCTACGATCATGGGTAGTGCTTTCATGCAGTTATATATGCATATGCATATATATTAGTAACAACCTGGTACAGCATGATATGAATAAAAATCATATTGTTCTGGCAGTAAACTCCTCTTTGAATTTGTTCCTCTAGGGAAGTGATGTATTTACAGTTATATATGAACTCAATATGCTCCAAGTTTACTCTTTGACCTTTTCTCTGGACAGTGTAATAGGCCAAATTGTACATCATATTTCGACAATTCCCCAATGGGAAAAAATGTCAAAGGAAAAATTAACAGTTGACGCTACTTCCCTTCCCTTTTGCCAGATAAGAATATGCTTGCTTATACATTTCAAACATTGACCGAATGAATCTTTAACATGATTACTTATGTATAGACAGGTACAACCAGTCGGACTCCTTTGAATAAATATGCTTTGTATGAGATGAATTCAAACAAAAAGGAAAGAAATATGAAAGAGAAATCACAAGCTTATCTGAATAATCAAATGTCAGTCTTTCTTTATATGCAATATTTCATTTATTTAGAATAAGTGGGAACGCCAGTAGACTTTTAACTTTCAAATGAATTACAGCGTTGTTCTATAGTTGGGGAATTGTTTCAGTTATTTCTCAATCGAGTTAACATTTATTCAGCATCCATAAGGACCATACTGGAATATTTTTGTTATAATGCTTCTTACCAATTTTAGCAAGCTATAAAAATATAACTAAATTCACTTAACCAAAACTTCAACCTGTCCTGGAACTTTAGCAATAGATTACCATATAAATACAAAACCAAATTATAGTGTTGTTTTTCTCAAAATTCAGTTGACATTCTTTCAATAAATCAGTATCAATTGTGTTGAAAATTAAATCATCAACAGAAAACATATTTCTCTGATGAATTTATAATGCATATCTGATGTGTGAACTACGTATGATATTACCATTAATTTTATTTACAGCGCTTTAAGATGCGATATAAAATTCTATGGAATAATAACAAATGACAGCTCTGGATTATGTTTGAAGAATGATAAGTTTTCAAAGTCAACACGCTTTTAAATTTCATTTATATATTAATGTCGGGATTGTCTATACCAAATTAAGAACTACATACATTTTTTACAGACAAATATAATTATATAAAAAGCTAAATTTTCCATGATTGAATAAAAATTGTTTCTGTACAAATTAAATACAAATAATGATTTAGATATATTTGAAATAGTTATTCTTTATTCACTCATGCTAAAATGACTGTTTGATTGAAGCTACGAACATTCACTTAGCAAACATAATGCATTGTTAGTGTTGTGGGGAATAAAAGTAGAAATGGATATATTTTTTTAGAAATATACTAATACAGAAATGGAGAATTAATCAGAATTGGAATTTTAGAAGAAAAGACAACAGGAAGATGCCATTCTTTCCAGTATAAAATTACTTAGAAATAAAATATCGAATAAATAATGAAACACTGATAATGCAGCACTCGAAAACCTAGAAAACCACTTAGAATAGTGATGACATTTAGAAAAGTGCGTTAGTACAAATTTGAAGCTAATGTGCATGTGCAGAAATGTGATGTCGTTTAGAAAAGTTGTTTGCTTGTAAAAAAATTGAACTGAATTAGTAATGTAAGTTATCAAACATGCAATTAAGCAATCAATTAAAAATATAAAATCAGTAAAAATATATAGAACTCTAGGTCTAAAGAAATGTGAAGCCAAGTGGAAATGCGAGTTTGTAGAATTCGAAAGCTATTTGAAGGTATTAGTCTGTACAAATATTCAGGCATTTATGAATGTTGATCTCTAGAAATGTGAAATTAGCTTGTAATGTGAACCTGTAGAATGGTGAAGCCAATAAAAAAATAAAACTAATAAAACATATGAGCTCTGTCATACTGTGAAGCCAGTTCAAAGTGTGAAGTCGGTTAGTTTCTACAGTTGCTAAAATATTCTATTAAAAAACTACGGAAGCAGTTAGAAAAGAGCTAGGATGAAATTGGAGTGTAAATTTTGAAATGTTTAAAGATTATATCAGAGTTCAATTTTAAAATAATTTCCATTATAACACTAAAGAATCCATTAGAGACATCATGAGAGAATAAATTGTTTTTCATGAAGGTAGCATGAATGAAAAATTTCTATGGAAAATTTATTCTCCAAATTATATTAACCTTTTATGCCAGTTTGTGAACAACAGTTTAATGCTTCACTGTGGAAGCAATACATCACTGAAGAGGTTTGTTAACACCAAAACATCCAGAAGGGGTTGTTTACTGTATTTTCTAGATTAATAAAACATTACATACTTCCTAATACTCTATGTTACCCTATAATAGTTTTTAATTAGATTTTCTTTTATAATTGCGGCATTAAATTATAATATACCCATGAGTAAAATGGACACTTATATAAACAAGTCAGTTACCAGTTACTAAATGCAAGTACTACTATAAAATTAGCAAAATAAATTAAAAATCATTTAGTGTCAACAATATATTTTCAAAATATATTAGCATATTTTCCAAGATTAAAAGATTGAGTTGTTCTGTATAACTATGGCTGAACATGCATTTCTTTGTTTATAACCTCATTCCGTGTGATGTAAGTATCAACAATGACCAGGCACTCACGAACATTATCATTTATTTTACATCCATTTTCTGCTGGTGATACAGTGTCCATATCTTTATTCAGCCATTATAAAGCTTTACAACTTAAGTAGAATTCTTTTCTAATTGGTTTATTAATTAGACAGCAAAAATTCACATTTTTATATGCGTATATAAATATGAATGCACAAATTTGTGAATCTACATATGTGTGTGTGTGTGTGTGTGTG
Source organism: Octopus bimaculoides (assembly GCF_001194135.2). Taxonomy (NCBI): domain Eukaryota; kingdom Metazoa; phylum Mollusca; class Cephalopoda; order Octopoda; family Octopodidae; genus Octopus; species Octopus bimaculoides. The sequence goes on along the minus strand of NC_068990.1, from coordinate 39,304,565 downwards.
TGTGAAGTTCTCTCAAATTGACATACGGTACTAAGAACACATATATATATCGTTGTGGACGAGAAAGGTTTGATATGGGCACTGGGACTGCCAGATCACATGATTTTAGCGTACTGGTTTCTTTCAGTGGTAGGCGTCCAACTCCACATACCAGGCATGTACGTCACTAATATTTCATGGATCGTTGGTAGTGAGATTTGTTGTTGAACAAGGTGCATTGTGTTTTCTCTTCTGGCTCTGTGCTTTAGCAGCAACCCCGGTGACAACGCTGTACTCGCGTTTGTCTTTTTTCGTATATTGCAGAGTTGGCATGGAAGAGGGAAATTTATGCATGGAAAACTTGATTTTCAATGAATGAAATCTCACTCATTATTATGCCGAGGATTCTACCCATTTTTAGTTTCAGAGCCAAAATCCCACAAAACTTCAGAAGCTCCAGACTTGTTGCATTTAGCTACGCTATATAACTTTTCACCACAATAAGCAAATGTGGAATGTCTCTACATGATACATGGGTCAAACAGATACAGTCTTCAAAATTCTTTCAGACCAACTGTAATATTTTAAAATAATAACATCGCATTCAACAATGTAATCACAGATGGAATATCACAGTTTATACGTCTCTTGAATTAAGCTTTATCTTGGGGTTGCATAACAATAACATTAGCTCAATCGTATCACATCTCTCAAGATAAAAAGAAAGTACTTCTTCGTTGTTCTTCAAGCTACGTACTTTTCTGTGTAAATCTCCAAACTGCAAATAGCGAACTATTTACTAAAATAATTTGACCAAAATATTTGAAGTTATAGAAATCTCTTATAAATTGCATGCCTGCCTGCCACAGAATGGCAGATCAGGCATTGAATATCAGCCCAGTGCTGATATCTCAGATATTCTGTCTCGGGCATGTCTGGTGGTTCGATGGGAACAAGACGTTGGAATTATTTCTTAGGTATTCAACTGGCTAACTACGTGACATAGGTCTGCAGAAGTAGAGCACAACATGGTTACCAAACAACAAGATTAACAGGAATAACAAGAAAAAAAACAACATCAACAACAAAGTCAACAACAATGAAAACAGTGATAACAATAAGAACAACAATCACTAAAAAACAAAACAAAAATAATGGTTTTGAAAGCGAAAAATATCTCGAAAACAAAAATAAAGAATGGGATATTTTTTTGGTTGTTTTCCTTTACATCATATTGGTAAGGTAGTGACCAGAAAATTGTAGAATGGACGGTGGAATTGAATTTTGAAGACAAATAAACGATTGCTACTTGGAATGGGCAGGAGAGAATAAAAAATAGCTGCCTGTCAATTTGTTTGTATTATTTTTTTTTGTACTTTTATTTTGTTTGACGTTATGGTTGAGATTGAAGAATCATAGGAAAGAAACAATCATTTTGAATGATGCATCTATCTGCATTATAGTAAATGTATGTATGCTTGTGTGCATATATATATATGTATATATATATATGTATATATAT
>NC_068990.1:39301911-39302820 GCF_001194135.2 Octopus bimaculoides | reverse complement strand
TATATATATATATATATATATATATATATATATATATATATATATTTGCGCGCGTGTGTGTGCGTGCATGTGTAAATGTTTGTGTGTGTGTGTATGAAATTCTGTACGAATGCCTAAAATAGTGTCAGGCATGTACAGTTGAAATAAAATGGAACCCTCACTTTTCCAAAAAAGAAAGGAAAGAAAGAAAAAAGAAAAACAACGGAGTAATCTAAAAAAAAAAACTGACAGAGAGAAAAAAGATTTGTATTGAAGCTGGGGGTGCGCTATGGGTGGAGAAGTTGGGTTGAAAGTAAAAAAAAAACACAAACAATGACGACAAAAAATCAAAGAACACACAATTGTTATGTGTGTTTGGATGTCCATGAATATATGTTTGTGTGCTTGTGTGTTTGTGTATGGCAATTTATAAGTATGAAGAGTACATTAACGTGTGTGTGTTTGTATGTGCAGCAATTTATAACATCGAGGTGCGCATGAAAGAATGTGTATAAGTGTGTAAGAGTGCAAGAGTGTGAACGTACGTGCGTGAGTGTGTGCATGTGTATGTGCGTGTGCGCGTCGGAGAAGGAGGGGAGAAATTATTTTCTAAAAATGTGCCGATCTTTTGAAAGTGGATTGTTTGTGTGTTTATTTGCCAGTCTTCACGCACACACACTAACATACACCCATGCACACACACAGACACGCACAGACACACACGTGCGCGCGCACACATACACACAGGCATTTGTGTAGAAGTATGTTATATTGTGTATGCTTCACTATATGAGAGCGTTATATGTATTACTTCGAATGCATATAGGTGTATGTCTGCTGCGTGTATTCAGCGTTTGTGTATATATATGCATATGTATATGTATATGTATGTATATATATATATATATATATATATATATATATATATAT
>NC_068990.1:39294161-39300700 GCF_001194135.2 Octopus bimaculoides | reverse complement strand
TATATATATATATATATACATACATACCAATATAGATTCATAAAATGTATAACTTTGCTTACATACATTTATATTACAAGCACGCAAACGTGCATACCAACGAACATACATATATATGCATGCATGCAAAACCACTTCTACTCTACAAAATTGGTTCTTTGAAATGTGAAAAGCCAAAAATAACCGACCCTTCTCTCACAGCAAATGGAAGAGTTTATTCTTCCAACAGTCATCTCACTTGAGCAAATTCGTTGGAATTCAAACTCAATCGATACTTGTAAGATTGATGGAAGTGTCTACATCTCAACTTCAACTTACCTCACCTCTCTCTCTCTTTCTCTTTCTCTCCCTCCCCTTTTCTCTCCCTCTTTCTCCCTCTTTTTCTATCCTTTATTCCTTTCTGATTCTATGTATACATACTACTCCCAAATTATATGCTGACCTTTTACCACATCTACGTTTACATTCATGTGTACACACACACGTTTAGTTATATGCGTGTCAAGACACATACATACCTCAATGAACGCGGCACACAAAGTATTTGTATGTATGCATAAAAATATACACATATCTGTGTGTATCTCTCTGTGTATAACAGAATGTGTTCAGATTTGTTTTTTTATTGACAATTTTTATATTTACTTATTAGTTCTTTAAGTTGCTACCCTCCTCCTATATATATCTGTGTGTGTGTGTGTGTGTGTGTGTTTGTGTATAAATCTCCGTGTGTATGCATGTATAAATACAATTATATAAACAAACGTTCGTACGTATATGCATACATAAGAACATACGCACACACATACACACACACACACACACATACAATCATATAACATATTATGTGTACATATTTTACATACAAGGAAATACTTTCCCTCAGCTAGTGACTGAACATGACAAAAGTTCGACACTCTGAAACGGCATTTATGTATTTAGCTGCTCGGAGCAGCATTGCCCCTACCGGAGAAAGTCCTCCTTCATTAGTCTTACGCAGTGACGCTTGCTTTCCCCATGCAGCCATGAGACTCAAATTGAGGACAGCTCCAATTTTTCGTACCTGACCGTCAATAGTGGACATTGACGGCGGTGCATTTTACGTCACTCACAGAAGTTCAACCTGAATTCATTTTCCAAACATGCACGCTGTACCTTAGTTAACCGGTGATATCACTACATCATATTTCCAATTAATAGGGCTGATATTCGAGGACTCAAGCTTGTCTGTTGCGATGACATGATTGTCTTCATTTATGCGAAGGACGCTTACGGAAAACTAATTTACCAAAAATTAACAGACTTGGGAACCTGAATTCATCGAAATGTAGGACATGACCTACACATAGCATATGATAAGAGATGAGGGGCGTTTCCAAGCAGAGAGAGAGAGCGGCGGTAGTATAATAATCGCCATAGACATTTCTGAAACCTTTCGAATATTTTGAAGTTTTATCGATATAGGGTTCATGTTTTAGATGAATATAACATAGTTGTGATAATGCAAACATCATAGATGGAATTTTGTTAGAAGGTTTCAAATCGTTGTCTCACCAGACTAGTTTCACCAGTGTCTCAAACATAACTAAAGTCTTAGCAACTCCCATTTTGATTCCAGAATCTAAGGGACCATATCTGGAAACGAAAGTACTGAGATACCCATATCATATAATAAACCAAAATTAACCCCAGAACAAGGACATTTGGTTCCATAACCGGTTCTCTAGAAAAGGTGTAAACATCGCTGTGTTTTTTTTGTTTTTTTTTGATAAACTAAAGGTCTAAATCTAGAAGACACTAGAGATTTTCATAAATTTTTGAACATCTTACACACACACACACACACACACACACACACACACACACACACACACACACACACACACACACACACACACACACACACACACACACACACACACACACACACACACACACACACATACACACACACACACACACGTATGTATGTACATGCGCATGTATATGTATATATATGAATGTGTGTGTGTATCCAAAAGGGTTTTTCAATACAATATTTATATGCTATTCTTCAGAGCTGTACATGATGTTTCTTGAAAGTTACAAAATTGTTTTGACATCAACAATATACATACACCACACACACACACACACACATACACACATACACGCACACATTCACACACACACCTACTCCACACCACACTATACCACGCATACATACATATTTTTACAAAGAAAAGATTAACAATGACTTTGAATTTTTGGATTGTTTTCAGAATCTGAGCAAACCAAACAATTCGAAACCATCGTTGATCTTCCCCTTGTGATGGTTCATAAAGATGTACTCTACTAAAACTATTTAGTAATCCTTCAGTTTAATAACGTATCGTGTTTTATATATAAAGCAAAATGAAAAGATATATGTATAGAAGTATATGCATATATATACGCAAACGTCGGACGATGAGAATGAGTGCTCAACACTGCATTGGTGGACAGAATTTCTTTATTTTTGTATTAACGCTACCATTGTTTTCATGATAAGAAAAAATATCTTTATATCTTAGCAATTATTGAAGCCCATCGCATGAAGCAATGATGTTCATCTCCATTTTGCATAAAAACACAAACTCTCGTGAATTTCGCCGATATTCTCGTAGAGAAAACAATAAATCAAGCGGCGCTACCCTTGGATGATATCTTTTGAGTGGTTATCTCCCTTCGATTTGACTTTTGGAAAAGCAGTCATGCTGGACAGTAAATTTGTTTGCATTATTTTATATTATATTCTGGGTATATGTGATTTTTTTGTTTGTGTGCTATGGTAGTTCGTCATAGGATCACATTTCTTCTGTGTATGGAGTTTTTGTGTTGTATATATTCAGTTTTCACGCTCCTGGCAGCGTAGGTAATGGTTCCTTTTTGAAATGTTTAAGTGTGAGATATTGCTTGTGTATGCGGGGAGAAAAGATTTTATCCCGAATATTTAGGATGTTATCTGTTGACTCTATGATATTTAGTTTTTCAGTGATGCAAGGTTCACATTTGGTTCTCTGTCCTCTGTATTTTCTGGCTTTAGCAATGATGTTCCATTTTATCCGGAGACTACTTATTCTCCCGTCTTTCAATGTCCATATCACATAGGATTGGGATGTTGCATGTCTTTTATTTTTGACTCTGAATAACGCCACATGTGGTGTGTGCAGTTACATTATTTTTCGTGTGTATTTCTTGTGTGTTTATTTTTTATTGTAGTTGAGTATTATTGACCCTATATTGGGAGGCAACTATAACTAACTTTAACAGTGTTTCTGTTGAAGATCTTGTGGTATTTGTGTGAACGTGGAAAGAGTGTCTTAATTTTAAGAATTTTCTAGCTATGTTAGTGGCTACATTCATGCTATAAGGTGTGTTGAACCATAAGATTTTCCCCCGTTTGTTTCTGCCTCTCTACACGTTATATATTTTCTTTTTTTCTTTTGTACTTTGTCACACCCCCTTTCTCTGTCATACTAAGAACAAAAACCGAAATAGTTGTGGTAACTTTCTTTGCTTTTGAAACGGCCGTTGTGTTAACTTTTCCATAGAGGACATATTACAGACGCGCCCACACACGCACATATATGTGTGTATACATACATTCATACATACATATATGTGCGTGTGTATCTATCTATCTATCTATCTATCTATCTATCTATCTATCTATCTATCTGTATGTCTGTCTGTCTGCATGTATGTATGTATGTATGTATGTATGCATGTAAGTACATGTATGTGTATATGTATGCGTATATGTATAAAGGTGATGCGTTGAGAGGTTATCTTCTTTCCTGTGTGACGGAAGTACTACGTCAAGTGAAGTGAATTTCAATTTATTTTGCTATTTCATAGTTTTCTATATTTATATCTGCAAAGAGACTGTTTCAGAATATTTGTGCTTCCTCAGTTAAGAGAAAGAGATAATCAATTCATTGGCATATTTAAATCAGGTGGCAATGGAGAGAATAAGAGGCAAAGAGTAATACATAAGACAAAAAGAATGAGTAAGAAACAATACTTGATCAGTCAGTTCATGTTCATCTCCTCTCTAAAAGCAGGACATTTCGTATAAGTTTAAATTCGGTTCGTGTGGGAATTATTCAGTGCTGAACATTTTCCCCAGCCATTATTCAATGTTTGCTTTCTGAAATTTAGCTGGAAGCATGCACTCATACGGTACACACGTAAACACGTGATCAAAACACACCAATAAGTACACACGTACACAAGCACACATACATATACGTACGTTTATACGCAAACAAGAACGCGCAAATACACACATACATACAGACATGCATACACACACATAAATCGCAGATTCATGGCAAAGATTTGCTTTTGTGTTACATAAGACAAGACCATCGTCTCGAATTAAAATTTTTCACCTTATGTCCGCTGTTGTATTTATTATAATTATAAAAACCAGTGAGTTGATAGCGTATCTTTATCTTCGTGTGAAGTAAAGAGGCAAGTAAAGAGAAAAAAAAAAAAAAGAATTACCCAAGTAAAACAAATAACTACATCTAGATAAATTTATTTTTATTTAATACTTCACATTTTTTTATATCTGCATTTATAAAAAGACAGTTTCTGTATACGTGTACTTGATCAGTATAAACTTATCGATAGGGTGTCTCATTTAGTACTTTCACTACATTAAATTCATTATTAGTGAGTTAAGTGCTATTTTTTGTTTTGCCCCTGAGTAAATTTTATGTGTGTGTATATGTATGTGTGTGTGTGCATGTATGTGTGTGTGTGTGTGCGTATAGATGAAATTATTAGATGCTTCATTGTTGTTGCTCTTTTTGTTTTCTTTTCGGTGCTGCTCCAGTTTTAATACCTCACACTACTTGCATATTTTTTCTTCAAAAAATGCAATGAGGCAATTTATTAGCAGTTTATGCAGTAATGCATTACAACGTTGGTTGGTTTTATGGTTCTATTGCATAATGTAGTTTGATATAAGTCTCAAATAGTGTATGTGACTAAACCAGTGGTGTAATCTATTAAAATTAGTGTTGTTTAATGTAAATTACTGAAATGTTTAAAGATTTGCGTAGCGATATACATACATACATACATACATACGTACGTACGTACGTACGTGTGTTTGTGTGTGTGTTTGCGTCTGTGGGGTGTGTAATGAAGGAAAATAGGGATCGAATAAATCTATGCGAATAGCTCGCTAGAACTCCATGTGATAAACCTAAAAAATAGAGCATCCATGTGATAAATCTAACTAATAAAGTCTATAGTAATCCATATAGGCTAAATGCATAAATACTTCAGGAGACACTCAAACTAAAACTCTGAGGTTATTCAGCAATCGATAAGTTGGTGTCGTTAATACCAGTGCATGAGAGTGATCAGAGAAAGAATAAAGTATTATGTTCTTACATAACCTTATTAACTTACGAACGTTTCAAATGTCTTGAGAAACCGTTTCAGCATCATATACTAGTTCGTATGCATAATCAATCAATTGACAAAATGGTTCGCATCCCAATCATTTATTTCAGAGCTTAGAAGCTATTATGGTAGGTTTTCAGACTCTGCTACAAACAAAACATGAAAGTGGGATTGTAGATAACAGCACATATCAAATTAACTTCCCTGATTTACAATTCACATTTATGAGAGGTCAAGATGCCATCAAGTGTTCGAGTATCTTAGTTTGTGAGAACATAGCATCGGGAATATACTGCCTATCAACTTGATTTGCTGGCCAGTCTCTAGTAGAGATGCATTACAGTAACTAGAAGAGGGAGCGGAGGAATCTCAACTGATTGCATAAAAATAATAGGTAGAATTTATAAGGTCAATTGCCCGCCCCTTGATTACTTTCGACAAATATCAAGTTTGCTACTGAAAAAAGGTATGTAAATGAAGTTTAAACTCAATTACTTTGGGCGCAATAGTTAAGGATTAATTAAAAAAACTAAAGATTGGTTGCGAGGAAGAATCTCTTATAATACGACATGAACATCAATGTTATTTATACCAAAGAAAATTAATTATATGGCATATTTGCGCGGACATTTTAAGGATGTTTTGTTAAAAATTGAGAACAACGAATTGATAACTCGTTACATTGGTTAATTAGGTTGGATTTCCAATTTAAGCACCTCAACTAAACATCATCTATAAAGAAGAGTAGTACCTATAATAGACCATGAAATAGAGTGCTCAGTCTCTCCCTCTGAGGTCTCAGATGAAGATGGTAAACGATGTGCTGTTTTCTTTCGTATTTAAAAGAATGAATGCCTTTGAGTAAACTGGCCTTGATTTTCATTGCGGAAGTGCGTATGTGGTAAGAGACGGTCTTAGGTATTCTGCTCGAGCATTTATATGTTACATTATACCTTATATATTGGTTATCTACAGAGCATTTGTCACGGTTCCAATAGTTACACTTGTTCTGCTAGACCGGCCCTTCGAATCTTGTGCGTATATGTTGATACATGTATACACATACACACGCTCGCACACCCATATACATATATATA
>NC_068990.1:39293271-39294124 GCF_001194135.2 Octopus bimaculoides | reverse complement strand
TATATATATATATATATATATATATATGTTTATATTTGTGTATACACATGTAAACACACACACACACACATACCCATATATGTGTATATAAATATGTGTTTGTGTGTGTGTGTGTGTGTGTGTGTGTTACTTTTGCTTGTTCATTTCCGTACAACGGAAAAGTGCTTAACACACCCTGTATAAGGTATGTTTGATTTCTTTTAATTTAGATTTACTGATGCGTGGTGCTGTCTGTACAATTTCATTCACACGATCGCACATTTAAATATAATGCAATAATCATGTTTACTGACATAAAAATCCACACACACACAAATACATAAACGAACATGCTCTCCAAATGCATGCACAAACACAGAGGCATATGCACCACACACACGCACACACGCACGCACACACACACACACACAAACACACATACATGCGCGCACACATATACACACGCATACCCACATTTAAATTAACACAATGTAAAGAATTGTCATCATTGATACTTTAGAGTTTTCTTGCTTGCGACATGCATCAGATGACATCATCTCTTTTTGTCGACTTTTTGAGACTAATATTTTGAAAAATAAATCGTTTATCTACCCCATTCTCTTTTGTACCTTGTAGATGGCAGAAATGAGTTACTGTCCCTTAATGTCTTAAAAATATCTGAATATGTTGTAACAAGTAAATATAATAAAATTAATAAATCATGTATAAAAATATTCATCGTTTATAGTGTTAATGCGTTAACTCTGCACAAAACTTAATATTAGTATAATATTGTATAATGTGTATGCAACATAGAACTGACATATTTTCAATAGCACTGTACTTATTCCACGTACATATATATATATATATA
>NC_068990.1:39291735-39292923 GCF_001194135.2 Octopus bimaculoides | reverse complement strand
ATATATATATATATATATATATATATAGAAAATATTATATCGAACAGTGTCAGGGCGAAATCCGAACGATCAAAAGTTGCTAACAATCTTATGTTCGCGTAGGTCACCAAGGAGTCGAATAACACACCTTACCAGCACCAAACTGGTATAATCCCTCTAGTAAAGGAGAAAGATAAAACCAAATGTGACATAGTAAAACTCTGTCAAATACGTCGAAAGGAAGAACATAACGTGAGGTGAATGGATGGCAATATCATTAGACTGTGCAAGGCAGATGATGCGAGAATAAGAGCTGGCATAGGTTTCATCGTAAGTAAAGAATTTGTCTTCATCACGCCTTAGGAAATGCTACGACTAAGATCACCAAGGTCTATGCTCCTACGTGTAACAGTGAGGATAATGAATTCACAGAGTTCTATCAAGATCTAGAGAAAGTGCTAACTTAGAAATCCACTTATACCGTCCTGATGGAGTATTTCAATGGAAAGTTCGAAAACGGGAAATAGCGAGAAGCATGCTAGAAAATTTGGATTGTGGGAGGAAAAAGAACGATCAGAACGTTTAGTCACCATGATTGAGACAAGCATTCTTTATATCACCATCTCCGCCTGTTCCGAAAAGATCTGGTAAGAGACGAAGCTAGATAAATCCAAACGCTCAGCACCGAAAATGCGATCGATTATCTTGATTGACAAACAATGCATGTTGCAGTCTGTCTCACTCAACACTGATGGCGACCATTGCTTGCTACAAGCAAAAATCGTCATCGACGAGATGAGAGAGAAAAAGGCACTGCACATCTCGATGAAGAAACAACACATTAAGGTGTTCGATGTGATTCAGTTTCAGGATTCTGTCAAGATGGAAATCTGGAGTCAGCTTGACAGTATTGGTGATATTTGATTCAGTGATCCAGAGAAAGAAAATTTTCTTATGGAAAGCGAGAATTATAAACCCGTAGCGCCCGAACGAAAGGACCTTGGAAGAAACAAGGGAAATGTTTGAAAAACGAAAGGTTATGAAGAGGAACATGGAAGAACCCTTTAAGCATTTCTGTGCAATGCGATGAGATAACATCTACAGACTTACTTTGAAAACTATAGACCGAAAAAGCTGCTGCAGGCTGCAGAAGAAAGTAAAGTTTAAAGAAATTCAGAGGGCACTATATATATATATATATATATATAT
>NC_068990.1:39288737-39291528 GCF_001194135.2 Octopus bimaculoides | reverse complement strand
AAAAAGATAATGGTCTTTTTTCCATACTGAACTACTTGGTAAAAATTATTAATTATTAATTTATTAATAAATTAATAATCCTTTACCCTATATCTGTAATTATTATATACATACATATATATTATATATATATATATATATATATATATATATATATATATATATGCATATATATACACACATATATATATATGGATAGATAGATAGATACATACACGCGCACGCGCGCACACACACACACACACACACACATCGGTGATTATGTCTCTCAAGAACAAGATGAACTCACGGCAAGGGACAAAAGGCAGGTAGAGGAGGTCTGTGAAACCTTATAAAACCAATATTTTGAAACCATTGGTAACGCTCAGTCTTGTACTGCCGCAAGTGTTGAAAGAAGTGCCACCCATTCTGGTCAATAAGAGAATGCTTTAAAGTTGGCTAAAACAAAAGAAAAAAAAAAGATAAAGTCCCAGAAAAAGTTGTTATAACAACGGTAATGTTAAAGAGCAACAGCAGAAAAATTCTCATTCTGCATTGAAATCGATATGTGTAAAAAGGAAAACTACTCCCGCTGTAGAAAGAGTAGAATACTATGTTGTTTTAGAATAAAGTTGTTTCAATTACGTGAGTGACTATCTTCCCATTTGCCTCTAGTATCAGCTCTACAAACTGCTTACAAAGGTCATTGTCATCAGACTATCGAAATATCTCGACAGCAGACTGCCGAGGGACTAAGTCTTATCGAAAGAAAAAAAAAATTAGAAAATACACTACAACATACTCCATATTCATTCTAAAACATCTTTTAGAATGAGAGATAAGCTGCTTCTTTGTGTCGCCTTCATCGATTATGAAGAGGTTTTTGATAAGGTTGAGTTAAATGCGATACTGCAATCTTTGAAGATGCAAGAACTCGAGATCAGCGGTATCCAACTTTTCTGGCAAAATATCTCAGTAAGCATCATTGCTCTAGCTCTACTGTCACCGCCCTTAAAGGTTCCACTTGGGAAAGTTCTCAGAGAGGGAGATATCATTTCTCCAAAGTTTTTCACGTCTTAAAATGGTCATCAATGACACTGATTGGCAAGGTGGTGTCAACATCAACGATGAGCCATTAATACATCTTCGATTTGCATAAGAGTTCACTGCAGAAACGTTAGATCATCGGGAGACAATGCTGACACAGCTGGACACCCAGAATTCAGCAGTAGCTTCCTGAAAACCTAACACATGCCAAATGGTAGAAAGCAATGAAAATTAAGTGGTGAAGGAGTATGTCTGCTTGGAACGTGCACACACACACACACACACACACACACACACACACACATACACACACACACACACACACACACACACACACATACACGCTCACATATATCTCGAGACACGAACGTTGAAACTCACGTAGAGAAAGATCAGGGTGAAAAACGCTTGCCTCTCAAAACACACCTGGTCAAGACCCTGTATACTAACATCACGAATAGCACCGTCCTACTTGCACCCTTATATGCAAGTAGTACGTAGACTACTTGAAAGAAGAAACAGCTGCGAATAAGTTGCGAGTCAGGGGGACTTGCAAAGATCCAAGGTAGAAATATGCGGGAACATATTCGAAACGAAATAATGTGAGAAAACATTATAGTTAAAAATGCGGTTGAAAGAAACTGAAAGCACAAGCTCACGAACAAGATGTAAATTCGTGCAGTTGTCGATTTGTTTCTAGCAAATCGAAAGACACCACTCTGGCACCTCGTAAAGTAATAGGAAAGCGACATAATGAAACAAATTGGGTTTAAATGGAAGAGTCCACTCAAGCCAAGAATGGAAGCGCATTTGGAGCACCGATGTAGAGACATTGAAAACTCCGTCGATATATGTGCATATATACATATGGCGGGGTTGGGATACAGACATACATATGTGTATGTGTGTGTGTGTTTATATTTTATGTTTTCCTTGTTTCAGTCATTAAGCTGTAACCACGAAGAATTATAGTCGAACTAATCGACTTCAGGTCACACCCTTTTAAGCCTGGTGCCTATTCTATCGTTCTCTTTTGCCGAACTTCTAGATTACGTCAAGGTAAGCACATCAACACCGTTTGGCAAACGGTTATGGGGGATAAAGAGACACAAACACACACACACACACACACACACATAGACAGACAGACAGACAGGCAGACAAACAGACAGACAGACAGACAGACAGACAGATAGATAGATAGATAGATAGATAGGCACGTTCATATGTCTGTAAGAGTGAGTGTGTGCGTTTTCTATATCTTATTTGATCTTTCTAGTAGGATATGCATGAATTTCTAGATAATTATATTAATTGCATTTATAAATGCTAATGGACGAAATATTACACATATTCACATACCAGCATACAATGATACACATCTTTGAGTATAACATATACACACACATATACATATACATATAGATGCGTATATGACTATGTTTACAAGTGTGTGTATATATATGTGTGTGTGTGTATGTATGTATGTATAAAAATATATATGCATATATATACATATGTATATATATACAAAAAAGTATATATATATATATTATGTATATATGCGACTTACACCTGTTCACGTTTATTCTCTTTATACTAGTTATCTTATACAAGTGTATTCCTGTTTTACGTGTGTGTATGTTTATATATATATCTATATCTCTGTGTGTGTGTGTATGCGTATGTATTTGTGTGTGCATGCATATTTATGTGTGCGTGCATGTGTGTACATACACACATACGTATATATATATATATATAT
>NC_068990.1:39286390-39288485 GCF_001194135.2 Octopus bimaculoides | reverse complement strand
TATATATATAAACATATATAGATACATATGTATATATATACAAAAAAGTATATATATATATATTATGTATATATGCGACTTACACCTGTTCACGTTTATTCTCTTTATACTAGTTATCTTATACAAGTGTATTCCTGTTTTACGTGTGTGTATGTTTATATATATATCTATATCTCTGTGTGTGTGTGTATGCGTATGTATTTGTGTGTGCATGCATATTTATGTGTGCGTGCATGTGTGTACATACACACATACGTATATATATATATATATAGTAATTTCTTACATTGTTCCGTGTGAGTCATCGTGCTATCAATCCTTACTGGAGCACATCCTAATTTATCGCAATATATTATTTATTGTTAACATTGTATTCTGTTTTTTCATTTGAAATTTGTATGTGAGTGTTTGTTTATTAATGTTACAGTGAGTTGCAGAGGACTGCTCCATATTGAATGCAGCCAGCTGACGATGACTGAAAAAAAAACAAAAACACCTTTTACATTAATAAATTAATTGTTGAACTGCTGTTATCAACACCATGAAGGCCCTATCACAGTGTTCATCTTAACATTACTGTCCTACCCTTAAATTTACTATCGTACAAGAATTCCAAGAAGATCTGTAGGTTCCTCGTGTCTCATGGATTTCCTTCATGACAGTGACTCGGAAATGTCAGAGAGGACTTCAAGTCGATGAAACATGAACTCACAGGACTGTCTGCAATACATGGCTAGTGGTCTCTTTCTCTACCTAAACTTGGTTCTGATGACTCTGGCTTGTTTCGGTAAATATAAGCCTTTGGCTCCCTCACCACAAGACTGTTGTGATAAAAAGCTTACACTTAGGTATCGTCAGACGGGATCTTTTCTGAATTGTCGCCGTTCTATAATGATTGGAACCCCCTTTGAACATAGGTCAAGCTGACCATAGAGGACTTGCTGCAAAATAGCAAAAACAACAACAATTACTACTACCACCATTGCTGCTGTTGCTGCTACTGCTGTTGCTGCTACTATATCGATCACCACAAGGGAATATCTGCACAGACATTTCGACTTAGAAGAAATAAGAACCAACTCTCCACTACATCGCACCTACTATCTTTTCAAGTTCAAAGTCCTTTTATCACCGGCGACCTAGCGCGGTTCTACACATGTGTAGTTATTGTAAATCATGAACGCATCATTATTATAATTTAATACTATTTCCAGTGCGTATATCGGTTAGAATTTTATGTCTGGCCATATACTGCACAACGGAACAATAGTTTCTCAGTATTTCCGAATGACCAGTGTATCCATTACTGAGGAAGGCAAAATTAAACCAAAACCCGATGTCTGATGGTACACCCGTCGTTCGGAGCTTTATGTGTTTTTTAGATCACGAAGTCTCTAGAAAGAGGTCTCTCTGAGACAAAATCCTACTGGTGGCACCTTTCTTTTTTTACGTGTACTACGTACCATTATTTCTAAGTGATAAATTTTAGATTTTCTATAGCATTCAGAGCAGCAATGTAAGTTACGATGTTTCGTATATGAATACGCCAATGTAAATAATGCAATGGAAGATAGAAAAAATAGTTCATGGGTGTATATGCATATTTCAAGAGGTATTGCTCTTTCATCAGTACCAAATAAAACCAATCAACTATCCACGAATACATTGCATTAAATACTTATTAATTTTAGTAGTGTAGCACTACTGGACATACCAATTTACATTTAAATACATTCCTGACAGATGGTATATAAATTTTAATTACTAGCATGGGCGCAATATTTTGTTTTTTAATCCTAATATACTACCAATTAGCGTAAATTTTTACAAGTTAATATTATGTTTGACATTTAGTGCTAGCAACAACGATGAAGAACAATGGAAATAAAGAAGGAAAAAAGTAGAAAATTTTCATATTTTCATGTAAAATGAAGCACAAGTGAAAATATAGTAAAACAAGAAACAAATAAAACAATAAAATAAATGCAAGTGATATTACGGGGGAAGAGAAGTGAAAATTAGGAAATAGACAAGAATATATATATATATATGTGTGTGTGTGTGTGTGTGTGTGTGTGTGTGTGTGTGTGTGTGT
>NC_068990.1:39284921-39286217 GCF_001194135.2 Octopus bimaculoides | reverse complement strand
TCCTTCCTCTCTTTTGTCCAATCCTTCCATCCTGCCCTCAAATTATCCTGGACCATTTCCAACACTTCCGTCGCCTTTCTCGACATTTCGGTCAATATACACAACTCCACTCTCACTACCTCCATCCACTACAAACACACCCACTCACACTCATACCTCAAATTCTCCTGCTCCCACCCTACCCACACCAAGCTCTCTATCCCCTACTCCCAGTTACTCCATCTGCACAGGCTCTTCAGTGACAACCATGACTTTGAGACTCAGTCTCAAATCATGGCTCGCCACTTCATCCTTCGTGGATATCCCCTCACCACTATCTACGCCGCCCTGGCCAGAACACGTTCCGTGGACTGTGTCTCTGCTCTCTCTTTCTGCACCCGTCCCACCGTTACCAGTTTGCCGTTTCCTCTTTCCTATTACCCATCCACCCTGCACTATTCAACGCACTATTCTCCGAGCCTTCTGGCGACTCTAGTCCGACCCCTCCACTTCGCACATCGTTGCCAACCTACCCTTCCCCTCCTTCAAACTAGCCACAACCTACATAACCACCTGGTCCACAGTTTCTTCCCTAACCCACCTCCCAATCTGGCTCATTTCCCTGCTCTCGCCCACGCTGCCGTACTTGCCCCTACCTCTCCAACACCACCATCCTCACAGGCACCCATCATCATCCCTATCATATCACTGACTCCTTTACATGCACTTCTAGCAACGTCATCTAGCATCTCCTGCTCTTTCTGTCCTTCTCTGAATATCGGTCAAACGGGACGCCGCTTTGCTGACCTGTTCACGGAATATCTCCGAAACATTAGACTCAGCAACGACACTTGGTCTCGCACCATTTCCGCCTTACCGGTCATTCATTACAACACCTGTCTGTTTGGATTGTTTTTGCACAGGGGCCATCCGGACTCCGCCACTTCGTCGCGAACAGGAATTAATCTTCTCTCTTCGCTCCTTTGCGCCACAAGTGCTCAACTCTCCTCCCCTCTTCATCTGACATCCCTCCCCTCCTTTCTTCATCTCACACCTACTTCCTTTCCTCATTCCTGCACACCTCTTCCCTCCTCTCTTGCTCTGACACCTACTTCCTTTCTTCACTCTTACTCACCTGCTCCATTCATCGTTACCACTTCCATCCACACCCCACACCTACACATCCCAAACTTCAATACCCCACCCAACTGCACACATCCCACTCCCACACACTCCATCCCTACCGCGCATCCTGATCCCAAACCCACACCCCACCCTCACATACCCACGCCCCACCCTCAAATTCCCACACCACAC
>NC_068990.1:39281084-39284366 GCF_001194135.2 Octopus bimaculoides | reverse complement strand
AATATGGTGATATAAAAATGAATTGGTTGTCGAAAGAGATGTAATTTCTTTTTTATTTATTATTTCAAGAGACTTCTACTTTGTCCTCGATAAGACAGAAATAATAATAAAAAAATAAACCTCTCTATCTTCCAGCGAATTGTCTAGATAGATATTTTCGTATACAAAAACATTCAAATTTAGAGTGCTGGCTCTAAATTCTATAGAAGATCTATAGTTTATCACTTAAAAATGAGAATATCGCATTCCTAACACAAAAAGTAAGACAGAATACTGACTTGCAATACTTTAATATACTTTGGTTGCAAAACGAAATAGTGTGTCCTTGCTGGTAATTAACATTTACCATTATGTTTGCCATTGTTACTGTTTAATCCGAGGCCAGTTCTGAATTCACAGAAATTTACGGTTACAGTCATTACGTCCGTCTTCATTTCAACCTGAAGACTATAAAATACATTATTCATTGCGTCCGAATATTTGTATGGTCTTTTGTCATTGTTGTTGTTGTCATTTCAATCCATTTTAATCCCTGACTGAGATGATTTATGATTTATGAGTTATGGTATAGCCTACTGATTATTTTGTTTGATGCAGTAGTAGTGGTAATAGATGTAGTAGTCGACCATATAGTTGTGGTTAGTGCAGTAGGTCTGGCAGTAGCGGTTGTAGCAGTTTGTGTACTGGTACTTGTGATGGTGGTTGTAGCAATACTTTTCACTGTAGGGGTGGTGCTAGCTGTAGTGATAGAAGAGTTCAGTAAAGTGGCAGTTGTGGTAATGGTTTGTGTTGTCGAGGCTGTGGTGCTAGATATAGTATCGTTGCTGGTGGTAACTGTAGTGGTTTTCTAATATCAGTTGTAGTGGGAACTGCTAAAGAGGCTGTAGTGGTGATTGTTGTGGTAGCAGTTTGTGTAGCAATGGTAATGGTTGTAGCTCTAATGTAAGATGCAGTGATGGCAATAGTAGTTAGCATAAGTGATGGGCGTAGACATGCTGGCGATGATGGCGGTGTGGTGTTGGCATTATACATTACTAGCAGAGATACCCGGTGTTGCTCGGGATTAAACTGGCATAGTCTTTTTATTGTTTTCCTTGTTTCAATCATGTGACAGCGGCCATGCTGGAGCACCACCTTTAGTCGAACAAACCGACCCCAGGATTTACTCTTTGTAAGTCTAATATTTATTCCTATCGGTGTCTATAGCTGAACCGCTAAGTTACGGGGCAGTGACGTTGGGGTACAAACACAGACACGCACACAAATATACATGAAAGTCTTCTTTCAGTTTCCATGTACGAAAACCAATCACAAGGTTTTGGTCGGCCTGAGGCCATAGTGTATATTCATATACATATATACACACAAACACGTTAAATTCAACTAAAAAAAATCAAGGTTTGCTTTAGAAGTATTGAGATGTATTGAAAGATAAAGAAGTAATTTTATTCTCAAACGCAGGTTATGATAATAATATATCAGGAAGAGGATAAACTATCCATATTTTGCCGAAAAATCTGATGACGTCCAGTCATGAGACTCGACCACACATCTGTGTGATTACGCTGTCGTACGTTTGTTGACTTTCAACGTAAGTTGATTTTTCTGCAAATTATGGATAGTTTATTCTGTTCATGCTTATTATTAGCATTCTCCTGCGTTTGAGAATAAAATTATTTCCTGATCTGTGTCTTTCAATACATCTCAACGCTTCTAAAGCAAAGTTTGTTTGTTTACTTTCAACGTAAGTTGAATTTAACATACAAAGCTAGATTTATATATCCTAAATTTCCAGAAGAGTTTGTCGTTGGGTCAGTTTAGCTTAATGGTAAAGCACTGGACGCGTAATCATTGAGATATGAGTTCAAGTCTCATTAGCTGGCTGCCAACATATTTTTATGCAAAATATGAATAGTTTATTCTTTTCATACTATATTATTAGCATTATCCTGCGTTTGAGAATAAAATTATTTCCTTGTCTGTATCTTTCAGTACATACATGGATATATATACATTTTATTTTAGCCCTTTTAAAGCCTAGCCAGGATCGTGGGCCCGGTTTCCCCGGTTTCAATGGCGAATGTGTTCCGCAGCAGGACGGGACGCCAGTGCATCGCAGCGTTACTCATTTTTGCCAGCTGTGTGGACTGGAGCAACGTGAAATAAGGTGTTTTGCTCAAGAACACAACGCGTCGCCCGTTCCAGAAATCGAAACCACAATCTTACGATCATGATGCTGACGCTCTAACCACTAATCCACCACCTCCACATGGTGAAACAATATAAAAAAAAGTGAATCTATTTATACCTTACTTCGTCGAAGGTTTCACTTTTATTCTTCGAGTTTTGAGACGTAATACGGAACCAGTGCCAAAGTTACATTGTTTTAATCTAAAAAAAATTTACATGTTGACAACGTTGGTGTCTCATAGTGTTACCACGTAAAATCTGACTTGATTTGGTTGAGCCGTTTGAGAATGCATTGGCAACAGACAGAGATACAAAGGATTTTATATATGTATATATAACACTGGTAGTTGATTTGGTATTGGTTGGGGTAGTCATGGTTTGGCGCGACATTTAGGTGTTACTATGTTGATGATTGGTGTGATGATTCATGTAGTAATGCTTGTGCCACCAGATGGCGTAGTGCATATAATTGTAGTGATACTATTAATGTGGGCGGTAGATACGGTTGTAGTGCTGAGAAATATAGTGAGAATATAGTGACAAACGAACTAGTAGTATAGTAGTAGCAGCAGCAGCAACAGCAGTAGCAATAGTAATGTTTGTAGTAGTAGTAGTAGTAGTAATAGGTGTTGTTGTTATTTGTTGTTGTCACATTGAAAGATATAGCAGTGGTGAATGTTTATGCAACATTTAGTAGTAATAGTAGTTGTGGAGGTGGTGGTATTATGGTCGTGTGGGTGAAAGTTACAGTGGTGGTTGTGGTTGTAATAGCTGTGGATGAAAGTAACACTGTTTGTTTCAGTTTCGAAAATGATTTGAAAAGAAAATACTTGATAAAAAAGAGAAAAAAGAATAAAAAAATACGAAGAATGTGTAAGACAATTCCTTTGGCAGAATTGCAGAACATTCCTCTTGACGTGCTCTTATACAATAAAGAGCAGAATTGAATTCTTTAGAAGTGTCTTCAGACAGTTATATGCTAGGTGCGGGCTATCTTATCAGGAAAGACAATAGCGATTGGACGTAAAGACACACAAGTGGTGGAGAGAAATTAAAACAGAGTAAATATATATATATATATATATATATATA
>NC_068990.1:39279881-39280744 GCF_001194135.2 Octopus bimaculoides | reverse complement strand
TATATATATATATATATATATATATATACACACACACACATATATATACATAGTAATGCATATACAGATATATTTATTTATACACATATATACATTTATAAGAACATATATATTTAAAGTAGGATATATATATATACACATATATATATATATACATCTTTAGATATTGCAAATGACCACAAAATAACGACAATAACAGTGATGATCATATTGAAGAAGAGAATGACGGTTGTGATGGTGGTGGTTGTGATGGTGGTGGTCGTGATGGTGGTGGTGGTCGTGCTCGTGCATACAATGGAAATCACAGTTGGGTTGGTGTGAGAGATGTGGCAGTAATAATAGTTGTTCTGGTGATGTAGGTAGTGGTTCTATTGCTGATGATGTGTATGATGACGGCTATGACGTTCATGACTTCGATGACAATGGTGATGATGATGATGATGAAGCTGGTAATGATAATGATGATGACGATGCTGATGATGATGTTCGTGATGCTGGTGATGAAAACAATGATTGCAACAACAATGATGATGATGATGATGATGATGATGATGGTGACAAGGATGACAATGTCTATGAGGATTACGGCAGTGATGATGATGGTGATGAGGAGGAAGTGGATAATAGCAACAACGATGAAGAGGACAATGGCAATGAAGGAGGAAAGAAAAAATGTAGAAAATCTTCATATTTTCATGAAAAATGAAACAAAAGTAAAAATCTAGTAAAATAAGAAATAAAGCAAAAAACAATATAATAAATAAAAGTGATATCATGGGGGAAGAGAAGTGAAAAATAGGAAGTAGACAAGAATATATACATATATACATATATATATATATATATATATATATATATATATA
>NC_068990.1:39277184-39279229 GCF_001194135.2 Octopus bimaculoides | reverse complement strand
ATATATATATGTGTGTGTGTGTGTTTGTATATATGTGTGTGTATGCATATATACATATGTATGTTTTTATGTGTGTGTAAGTTTTTATATATATACATATATACTCTCACACACATTAATACATATGAATATGCATATATATATTTTAGTGTATATACTTAAATATATGTTTGAGTATATATATATATATATATATATATATGTACCTATATGTTTATATATGTGTGTTTGCGTGTGTATCACACATATATATGCTTATATATACATATCTATAATATGTATGTATACATAATATTAAAAAAATATGCATAAATATATATGTATTTGTATATATATATATATATACATAGATATATATATGCCTGCATTTATACATATATATCTGTGTCTGTGTGTGTGTGTGTGTGTGTGTGTGTGTGTGTGTGTGTGTGTATATATATATATATATATATATATATGCACATATATATTACATACACATACTGTTATATCACTGATATATTCGGGCAAAGTATTTACTGCATCGTAGAATAGCTAATATTGATCCTTACTGCCTCGTAGCAACCAACCAGATAAAGAACACAAGAAAAAAAAATTACAGTATTGAAATATTAGCTTTCTCTTCTCTCATAAATTTGCTCGTTATCAATGGTGGGAAATGAGTTGGTGCAATGCCTTGTGGGTAATAATAAAGGAGAATTTTGAGATGTCCTAATCAGTGTTATGTCTTTATGAAAGAGTAAGTAAATACATGCTGTGTGTGTGTGTGTGTGTGTGTGGAACTATGTGATTGTATTCGTGTGCATTTATGAATATATCTGATTCTGTACATGTGTGAATATGTGTGAAGGATGTATGAACATGTGTAATTGTTCATGTGATTGCATACAAGAGTGCATGTGCGACTGAGTGTGAGAATGCATGCATGTCTGTACAATTTGAGGAATGAACTAAAAAATATATTTGACATGAGACAAAAGCGTGTAACAATAATTCATTAAATAATGATCAGAGAATGCTGTAAGGAATCAAGTACCCAAGAATTGGTACCTAACCAAACTGCCATACGATTCCTCTCGAAAGACATTTTTTTCTACATAGGGAAATAGCTTTAAAAAGAACTTCCTCGCTGTTGTATTCGGCATTCAGTTTTAGCTCCAGGTCAGTGCTGGTGGAGCAGATCCAATTTGAAAGACATTCCAGCCATGGCAGTCTTGCCTTTTTTTAATAATACACTCAACTAATTTGTCCATTGTATTATTCATAATTTAAAATGAGAATGTAGAGACTTGATAGTGACGTAGTAATTTATTTTACAAAATGCTTGTGATCACAGAAAAGAACATACATGTACATATTTCTATGTTTGTGTATGTGTGTGTATGTGTGTGTGTGTACATGTGTGTGTGTGTGTGTGTGTGTGTGTGTGTGTATAATTAATTAATTTTTAAAAAAGATGGAGCAAAAGCAACACTTCAAGATAACCTAACTGAAAATAAAAATTACATTGGGTTATGTGAAGGTGATTTCAAAAGACATTATGCAAACTATTTATCTTCTTCCTGAGATGCTGGCAAAAGTAGGCTAGCCACGTATGGAGTTTGTAGAAACAATTGCACACCACATACAATCAAGTGGAAAATCATAGAAAAATTCATGCAATATGCTCATGAATCTAAGAAATGCAACTTATGTTTAAAGGCCATATATTTTTTTAGTTCTACAGTTATTGAAATCCAGATCTGAAATTTTCAGTAAATGCAAATATATGGACAAATTTCTTTTAGTGAACTGAAGGACACCACACTTTCCAGAATGAGCAGTGGTCTCGCAATCTTTGGACCCATTTCCATTGAATTATTCTACAACAACTAGTTTAATTGTGGCTTTATGCTAAAAAAGAATATAGCACTAATTGTCTTTCTTTTCTTGATGACAATAACAACAAACACAACAGCAGCAGCAACAACAAGAACAACGATAATAGTATCAGTAATAATGATGGATATATCATATATATATATATATATATATATATATATATA
>NC_068990.1:39276473-39277174 GCF_001194135.2 Octopus bimaculoides | reverse complement strand
AGATAGATAGATAGACAGACAGACAGATACATACATACATGCATACATACACACATACGTACATAAATAGACAGACAGACAGACAGACAGATAGATAGATAGATAGATAGATACATAGATAGATAGATAGATAGATAGATAGATAGATACAGAAACACATATTTGTTGAATCAGTTGGCTGAGTTTCCTTCTTTCACTGTTTCACCTGACACTTTTCTGACTGATTTGCAGTTTCTATAATAAAAGAGAGAGTGCATCTTTGTCAAGATAATGATGTTACAATGTTCAGAGACACATTCAAACTATGTGTTGGCTCAATAGATATGATTTTTCTGTTTCCATATCCATGCAATCTCCCTGCTGCAGGTTCTAAACATTTTAATAATTTGTTAAAACTGCTTTTCTTTAGGGTTTTCATATAGTGAGGGAAATTTCAATGAAATATGTCTTTGCCTGAGAAGAAACTGGAGATCTATTAACTAATGCTTAAACATAATACTGTAGAGTGCTTGTACAGTTCAGAAATGTATTTCTCAACACCAGGTGTGAGTTCCATTCTCACCACATTTCATGGCCGCTTAAGCAAGTTTGTTGTACTATAGCCCTGGCCAACCAAAGCCTTGTGAGTGAAACTGAAAAAGACCCTGCATGTGCGTGTGTAGGCATATAAAAATAAATAAATAAATATATATATATATATA
>NC_068990.1:39274071-39275007 GCF_001194135.2 Octopus bimaculoides | reverse complement strand
TATATATATATATATATATATGTATGTATGTATGTATATGTACATTAAGTGAGAGAAAGAGAGTAAGAAAGAGAGAAGAGAAAAAGATAAAAAGCTGAAACTCTTCAAAATGTTTATTATTTTTTTCCACCTTTTATGAAAATAAGACTTCAATGTTTACATCCGTGACTGCCATTTTTTTTCTTCTTTATTTATCCAGTTTATTTTAGAATTATTTCAAGATATTAGTTTTGATTTCATATTATTTCCTCTGATGTGAAGCATGCCCCCCACCCCACCACCACCCTCCTATTGGTTCATGGTAGGACGGGAGAATATACATATTTTTTTTATTTATGGATTTGAAGTTGATTCTTACTTTTCCTCTCCCTCTACCTGAAAATCTACAAAGAAGAAAGCAAAATTATCCATGCTTAAACACACACATACGTACACATGTATATGCATACATACATACAGACATACAAATATACATACATGTGTGTGTGTGTGTGTGTGTGTGTGTAATGATTAAAATGAACTGAAAGAGAAAAAATGAGAAAATGAATTGTATTTTTCTATAGTCATAAATGTTTCTTGGATTATATAAAGTGTATAGGTAAGTATATACCTGAAAACGAAAGAATACGTATGTGAATATATTTTCCATCAATTTACATTTATATCTCTTATATTTTTCCATACTCACTTATATAGGATTTCAAATATGAGCACTACAAGTTTTATGTAACCATTTATACACACACATATGAATATTACACACACACAGATATATATATATATATATATATATATATATATATACATGGAGAGAGAGGGAGAGGGGGAAAGGGAGATGAGTATTTATATAAACTATAATACATATCTATAAATCCCCACACATAAACACACATATATACATATTCATTTATAACATTATATATATATATATATATA
>NC_068990.1:39271167-39273113 GCF_001194135.2 Octopus bimaculoides | reverse complement strand
TATATATATATATATATATATATATATATATGTATATGTATATATATACATTTACACATATAAACACATGTACATTACACACATACATACACATGCCCACATGAACACACAAATACATGTATATACATGTATATATACCTGAAACATTAGAAAATTGTTATATAATCTGATAATCCGTTTTCAAAAACTAAAATTGTGGCATTTAAGTTGCCTACCTTTAATCACACAGTTATACACATGGAGAAGAAAATCTCATACACTCAAACTAAAAATGTAATCTACAAATATAGAACTGAACGTGTGTGTATACACAAACACTCCTCCACCCCACATATATTGACTTGAATATAAATATATAAAGATATATATAATATATATTCATATATATATATGTATATATATGTATCTATATTATATGTATATTATACACATACATGCATGTATGTTTATATATATATATAGGTTGTATTAGAGTGCATGTGATCTACAGTAATTTTTTTGTCCTGAATACACTTGCTTGTATGTATGTAAAGTTGCATATGCCATTGTTGATGTTTATATGCACATGTGTGTGACAGACAGAGAAGTAGGATATGCATACATAGCTATATATATATACATATGTACATACACACAAACACACACACTCACACACACATGCACACACACATATATATATGCACATATATCTCCGTATATATATCTATATATATATATACATGCATTAGTACATATAGTGAGAAAGTGGAAGAGAGATGGGCTGAGAGAGAGAAAGTGTGACAGTGAGCTCAAATAAAATCCTTATATGAAAATATAAATTTTGGAAGTAGTGTATATAGCATGTAGAGTTAGGGCATATATTTACTTTCCTATATATTTATCTATCTATATGCATGTATATATATGCATGCATGTATGTATATGTGTATATTTATATATGCAAAAACATGCATTAAGTAAAACTATGCGACAGTGTGAGAGAATGAGTATGTACCTCTATATATGTATTTGTGTTTGTATGTCTTTATCTATATATGAGTTCCTATGTCTATATGTATATATATATATGTATGTCTTTGTAGATATAAACAAAACTATATTAAAAGAGAGAAATCAAGCTGCCACTGAAGGACAATATAAAAGAACTTACATCCCTGCTTTGCACAATATACACATATCTCTAGATGCATATATTGAGAGAAAGTGACTAAACTTAATGTGTGTATATACAAATATAATCACATAAATATTTATACAATATTTTTTTTCTCCTTCTTCCCCTTGAAATATTTTTCAAAAGTAAAAACAGATATATGAATAAAATATGGTAAAGAAACTTAATAGAAATCAAATCAGCATGAAAGCAAGTTATAATGTCTCACAATGGAGAAAATAAAATAGATTTATATTTCTGTATTTATATATATATACATATATATATGTGTGCATGTGTGTGAGTGTGTGCATGTGTGTGTGAGCACGTGCGTATCAATTCATGTATAATCAGAGACATATTAAAGAAATATGTCATTGTAATACATAGTTTAAAATATATGTGCATATAAGTTTTTAAGCACTTACAGTAACATATATTTACACATATACAAATATATTAGTTCATGTATATATGTATATTTATAAGAATTTATATCCTATGTCTCCATATACATATACATATACATATATACACGCACATGCATATATACATGTACATACACACACACCTGGTCACGTGCTTCTTCTTGTTCGTGCATATGAATAAATATAAATATAGATATGTATAAGATATGTATAGATGTATATATAAATGCATAAATATATATACACAATTTACATATACATGTGTAGATACACATATATTTATATACACATTTAAGTGTGTGTTAGATGCATGTGTTTGCAAATAGACATCTATGTATATGTGTACTTATATTTACATTTATATA
>NC_068990.1:39266628-39270301 GCF_001194135.2 Octopus bimaculoides | reverse complement strand
ATATATATATATATATATATATATATATATATATATATATATACATATACATACATATAGAAACACATGTAAAGATATATATATATGTATATAAAGATATGTGTATTCATATCGAAATATATATATGTACATATATAAATTGAAAAGCAAATAGGTAGTTTGCGAGACCATTCTTTCTTCTGTTATGAATGCTATTTTTTTTTATTTAATTTGTTTGTGTTTGTGTGTGTACCTGTGTTTATGTGTGTATGTATGTGTGATGTGTGTAAAAGTGCATGAGGTAGCTTTTGTATCTGCATACAAAAGTTGTGTCATGAGTCTGTTTTATGTTTTGTCTGTCACTATGTATGTGTTCATGTGTGTGTGTGTATGTATGTATATATGTATATATATATATATATATATATATATATATATATATATATATATATATATATATATATATATATATACATGTACATATTTTATGTATACCCTATATTTTGTTTTATATGTTTATCACATGAATGGAGTATATTTGTTTTTTAAATTGTCATACAGATTCCCATATAAAATGTATGTAATGGGATGTTGGGAGAATGCAGTGGGAAAATAGAATGTTTCAAAGTTTTAGGAGTCTCTCTAAACTATGGAAATTCTAAAAATATGATCTACCGTAGGGAAAAAGTAAAATAATCAAAATATAATAAAAAAATTTCCCCCAAATACAGAAAATTTCAAACTACCGTTTTGTTCGACATTGCAAAGAAAAAAATTTAATGCCCAGTATATTTGTGAATGTTTTCTCCATCATGTATAGATATATACTTAAATATGTTCATGTGAGTGTGCTTTTTGGACGTTTGAGCATGTTTAAAAGTCTGTGTGTATAAATGAAGTTGTATATATGTGTGTGCCCATGTATATTAGATATGTAATATTATTATATAAGGTAGATAGCTTGACAGTCTTATATATAACCATATATACACATATATATGCATATATAAATACATATAGAGATATTGTGCATATGTATACATATGTACATAAGTATATGTATAAAAAGAAATATATATATATATATATAAATATATGTAAATATGCATGCATTGCTGTATTGTAGACATATACACTCCCCACTTTCGCACAAATACATAATTATGCCTTTGTGTCTATGTGTGTGTCTATATAAACATATTGTACGTATTCAAACCTAAAAGAAATATAAGTATTAAAAACAAAGCTTTTTGAATTAATCTACCTGGTAAATAAACTGATTCTCTATCGAAAATGTAAGTAAAACACGATTTTGGATTAGCCTTAAGTCTTTGAAATATTCCTGCAGAAACTTATTTCAAAATAAACTCTTGTCCCAAAATCTATTTCTTCTACCTAAATCACATAAAAATTCTAATCTTTACTTTTCGAAATATGCGAGTTTTAGAGTTGCCTAATTTTTAAAAACTTTTTTTTTTTCATGGATATAACTCCATCTTATGCTTAATTGGAAAGAACTGCATAGGTAAACCATGAACATCACAATATCCCACTTGACTATCTATTATATTGCATCTCATTCAAATCTGTATAATACTACAAAGCTTTCATGATCTGTGCTTGTTCTGGGCCAATACAGTAGTTTTCCTATTAGTCTTTGGCATGCTAGAAATAGCAGTCAATTCTGTCTTGCATTTACATGAGAAGAGAAGGGATATGAAATAATGTAATCTAAAATGACTTATTTTGTAGAAAATGAGATGGTCATAGCTAGTGTTACTTCGATCATAAGTGTTGTCATTCTCCTGAATAAATTAAAGGCTTGGAATTGTGTTAGTTAGTATTCTTTTATTCTTTTATTTGTTTCAGTCATTTGCCTGTGGCCATGCTGGAGCACCACCTTTAGTCGAGCAAATCGACCCTAGGACTTATTCTTTGTAAGCCTAGTATTTATTCCATCGGTCTCTCTTGCCAAACTGCTAACTGACAGGGACATAAACACACTAGCATTGACAGGCTTCTTTCAGTTTCCATGTACCAAATCCACTCACAAGGCTTTGGGCAGCCCGAGGCTATAGTAGATGACACTTGCCCAAGATGCCATGCAGTGGGACTGAACCCGGAACCATGTGGTTGGTAAGCAAGCTACTTACCACACAGCCACTCCTGCACCTATACCACAATACAGTTCTATGTTTCCTTTGTGTGCCTCTCTGCCAGGGCTTTGCTTCCTCTTCATTTAGCTGGCATCTCTATGAACAAGATGTTAAAATTAGTCATGCAGAGTATTTATTTTTTTGTTGCCCACTGCAGCAAGCTGCTTCATATTACAACACATTAAAATGGGTACCAAGTCATCTCTGTACCCAACTAGCTATGATCAGTCTACTCAATTTGAATCAACACATGTTTCTCTATGTGATCACATGAACTGCTGGAAGTCTCCTTCAATAAAGCAGTCCTTAAACAAGAACACATTGAATAATGTTGCCTAAATATGCAATATCTGTGATAAAAGATGTGTTGGTCATAACTTGAATGCCTTTGACTATGGGTATGTTTAGCCAGGACTAACCTGGAATAACAACAACAATTAGATCAACTTACTGTCACCGCAAATTCTCCCCTGCTTAACAAATGGATACTGTTTTATAACTGTTACCACACTGGAAGGTGAGTGGCTTAGTGGTTTGGGCTATTGACCTCGTGATTATAACATTGTGGGTTCAAATAATGGTGCTGATGATAGAATGTGTCTTTGAAAACTCCCTCCTATCACATTATTAATGTTTCATTGGATCAACAGTGAGATGGTATTAGAGGATGTCTATATCTTCTTGTGACTATAATGGTATCTGAAACAATAAAAGCAAGGTACATACTGTCAAATCATACATGCATGTGAGTGATGGCTACGCTTTCACTTCAGCAGTGAATACTAAAACAAGCTGTAACGTAAAGCTAAGATGTTCAAATCTCGTCAAGCCAGTATTTCATATATTTGATATCTGCAGTATGGGACTGTTGAGGGTTGGCTTTTAGCCATCTGATTGCTTCCTTTCATTGCTTGTCAAATAGAACTAGCCAAGGCTACTTGACAATAACAACACCAACGACTGGTCGAGACTAAATTCCTCCTCACACACACACACACACACATATGCACACACACACACATATGCACACACACACATATGCACACACACACAAAATAACACATGTAGAAGTTGGTTAAAACATAAATAATCCAGACATTTCAAAGACAAGAAGTAACTTTTCTCAGAAATTTTCAATTGAAGCTAAATACAAAAGAAAAAGAAACAAAAAACAAAAAAAACAACAACAAAATGACAAAACAAGAAAGCTGAAGTAGAAATAAACCAAAGAAGAGAAAATCTTTACATTTAAGAATATGAATACAAAAATCTTCACAAAGATGTTTTTACTGAAAGCATTACCCAAAGCTGACTGCCAATATACTGGGGTCAATTCAGTCGTACATAATCTCCCCTTACATAGAAAAAAAATCTTTAAAATATATCAATAATAATAATAAAGGTCACATAGATATGAAAAAATTCCTCATTTTAAATATTATTTATTTGTTTTTCTCATATTATTTTTAAGGATATGAGTAAATTGTGGAAATAAATGGAAAAATATAGTTATATAATGTAATGTATTGTTTTTAGTG
>NC_068990.1:39258253-39266168 GCF_001194135.2 Octopus bimaculoides | reverse complement strand
TATATATATATATACATATATATATCATCATCATCATCATTTAGCATCTGCTCTCGGTGCTGGCATGGGTTAGACGTTCTGACCAGAACTGGTAAGCTGCAGAGTCTGATTTGGCATGGTTTCTATGGCTGGATGTTCTTCCTAATGCCAACCACTTCTAGAGTGTAGTGGGTGCTTTCTATGTGCCACTGGCATGGGTGCCATTTGCATGACACCAGCAACTGCCATGACTGTGATTTCATTTGGCTTAACGACTCTTCTCACACACAACATACTGCCAAAGGTTTCAGGCACTTGTCATTACCTCTATGAGCCCCAACAAGTGAAGATCATGCTTCACCACCGCATCCCATGTCTTCCTGTGTTTACTTCTTCCACAAGTTCCCTCCACAGTCAGAGATCAGCACTGTGTGTGTGTGTAACTGGACCAACAAAAGAAGGAGACACTTGTCACATTTAGTAAGTCATATATATATTAGTATTTAAAACAGTATGATTTGGGCCCATGTAACTTACATTTTCATTTGCTTATTATATAATTTGTTTGACATACTGAGAAATTATTGTGTGAACTGAGTTATATTAGATTGAAAATGTGTTATGTAAGATATGTGCTGTACCTAACAAGGTTATTTCTGGACAGTATGCACAGATGTGAAACTTGATGGTAATTCATATGTTTAGTCATGCATTTTTGTATCATACTAGTGTCTCAAATATTATTGGTGTGGTTTCGCATTCATCTTGGTTCGTTTATAATTTTAAGATCCTTATACTTTGATAAAGTTATTATCACTTTCTGTATGATGTCTTGATCAGAGGGGATTGTGATCTCTATCGCAGCACAGGATTTTTTTTTTGTTTTTGGTCCTGTTCGTGATAATCATATCCAAACTGTTTTTCTTTGGTCCCTTTCTCAATCATAACAAGACATGACCCAAGTAATGCACCATGCTTGTTATGTGTTTATACTACTTTTCCATTTTCCTGTTCAGTTATCAGTATTTTGTGCAACGGCCATAGCTAGTGACTTGTCATGTCTGTAGACATGACATAAAAGTGGACAAAGACTTCATTCCTTTAAAATTTCCAACATTGAGATATCACTACCAGTGCAGTGGTGATATCTTGATGTTGGAAATTTACTAACCTCAGTGGCACTCAGCTAGAATTTTCATAATCACACCAGACGTTTGGTTTCACTACCACTGAGGATCTCCCCTGACAAAAGCTCATCCTTAACATAGATCGGGCTGCATCTGAAAGACTGGTCCCTCTATTTTGCTATTTGTTTCTGCTCTTTGCATGCAGATTTCAAGTCGGGCCGAGGTCATCTTTTTCTGTCATCCCTTGAGGTTCTTGGTGGTGGTGGTGGTGGTGGAAATAAAGTACTACACAATTTCTGGGACCCACAGGGTTGACTAATACCTTACCTTCAAGTCTGCTGCATAAATTAGAAAAGTTACTTTTTAGAATTGTGTGCATCTATACAGTGATTCTGTGCAGCCATCAACATCTTTGCTAAGCCTTTCAGTTTCTGCTTTTAGAATTTGCACTTTTAATTATTTTGCACTTTTACTTATTTTCATTCTAACCGACCACCACTACTATTCTGTCAAGTGTGTTTGGGGTATTGACCTGGGAATATTTTCTTTACATTTTTCTCTTTAGTATATACTGGAATTCCGTTTTCATTTAATCTCTTCTTTTATTTTAACTATCTCTTTTGTCTTTGCCTCAATCTTTTTCTCCTTTTATAGATAGCATCTAGTTTATTGTCTCTTCCTATAGACATGCACACATGCATGCACCTTCACACATATCTATTTATATTTATCTTTATATTTGTGTGATTGCATTGTTTTCTTATATGACTAAAGTCTTATTTTTCATATTCCTTTATTACACTAATCAAGTCCCCTTAAGTCACTTCTATACAATTTTCTGATACTAATTATGCTACCTTGTTGTAGTTCTCTATTTCTACCAGGTTCAGTACATTCTGAGTGTTGGTACATCCTATCTATATCAGCTTCCACATAATATTATAGTTTTGAAATACTCTTTGTATACTTTACTCATAAATTCACTTAACCTGCAGTTTGTATTTAAGCTGTAGTTTATAGCCAGGACGCCTCATGTATTTAAAACTACTATCTTATGTTCATCTTTGACTTCAGATTTTTAATATCAGTTCAATACTTTTCTATTGTCATTTGCAAATCTTTGACTTAATTTCTCTGTAGTTTCATCTAATCATATTCGTATGAGTAGTTTGAGTCTATTTCTCTAATGTCAATGTCTGGAATTATTGTAACAGTTTCAGTTTCAGTTAATTTACTTCTCATTGTAGCTTTGGTATATGTGTCTACTTCCATAGGATCTTTTCTGTTTGGCTGCACCTGGGGAAAGTTTACGGAAAAATCTAAAATTTGGTGTATTGATGTAATTTTCCATGCTGAATCTCAGGAGATAATTCACTTTTACAGAAATCGAAAAGTGGCAGCCAAACAGAAAAAACTTTTTCCATACATAGATTCATATCTTGTTTGAGTTATCCTACTTATTATAATTATAATTATAATTATTATTATTATTATTATTATTATTATTATTATTATTATTATTATTATGATTATCATCATTATTATCATCATCAGTCATTAGACTATCGCAGAAATTTTTCAGGATCTATATGTCCTGAATTCAAATCTAATTCTTCTACTGTCAATAAAATAAAGTACCAGTCAAGTACTTGGGTGATAGTTTTGCTTAACTCTTCTCCCCCAAATTTAAGGCCTGGCGATTATGTCACAAAACAAAAAAATACTATTATCCTATCAAGGATGAGTCTGCCTTTCACTCTCCTTCTGGAGTGGATAAAATCAATACAACTCTTTGACTAAATGCTTTGAAAAGTGACCTTGTATCATTACTCTCATGGCAATAAATGAATCAATTTTGTTAGGACACTAAATGACAGAATCGGTAGAGTACCAGACAAAAAGATTTAGCTGTATTTAGTTATATCTTTTGGAGTTTAGATCACACCAAAGTCAGCTGTATTTTTTCATTATTACTGAGTTATAAAATATGTACCAGCTGGGGAGCTAGATTAATCCATTCAGCTTAACCCTCCCTTCTTCAAATTCTATGACGTATTTCTGCCAATGTAAGATATAATAATGATAACAATCATCATCATCGTCATTATAATAATAATAATAATAATAATAATAATAATAATGATCATTATTATTATCATTATCATCGTCATCATCGTCGTCGCCATCGCCGCGGTCGGCGTCGTCGGCGTCGGCATCGTCATCGGCATCATCCGTCATCGTCATCGGCATCATCCGTCATCGTCATCATCGTCATCATCATAATCATTATTATTATGCACCCCCTATATTCCGGTCTACAAAAGATTCTATCCTGGATGGAAATACTTCTTTTTATCTGCTTAACACCAGAGAAACCAGTTCAAGACTCATGAACCCCATCAAATTTCATGAAAAGATTAACCTTTTCAATATTACACTTCTTTCAAATCTTCCTTCCTGTCCCTTTATCTTGCTATCCATCTCTTTTTTCACTCAACCTCTCTGACTGTCTTTCAGTCTCTCAGTCTCTCTTCCATTTTCTGTATTCCTTCTTCTACTTAACTGCCTCATTTCACTCCTCAGAAGAAATGCAATGTGGTAAGGGAATCAGCTGATGTATATAGTGACTATATGATTGTTATCTCCATTTTCATGTTGTTGTTGTTGCTATTGTTGTTATTTAAAATTTAATTTAATATCCTTTGGTTAGTTACAGCTGTGACAGTTAGAGTCTGGGAGGTGCAGCAGACAAGAAAGTGTCGATGACTGTTTGCAATGGTGGTAGTGGTGGTGGTGCTTAGTATTTGCTTAAGGAGGTTCTGCTCGGAGCCACATACATGTGAGTGGCCATGTGGTAGTATTATAGCGTTAACAAAGCAATTTGGTTTCGTTTATTTGTTTTCTATAATTTTAAAGGACATTTTATTTAATTTTTTTGATTTTGATTTTGTTTTTTCATTCTTTTCTGTTTTGCTCTTCTATTAGTTTTAAAAAGTTGCTTTTAGTTGTTGCGGTTAATGGTGTTATTGTAGTTTTGTTGTTGCTACTGCTGTTGTTTTTCAAGTATTTTTCTTCTTGTTTTTTATTGATGTTAGTTATTTCCTTCAATTTGAACAATACAAGACCACCACTTCCACTTCCTCTACACGGACCGCCTACATCATACAACACTTCAACAACAAACAACCTTGTCATCACCACCAATAATACTATCACCACCATCATCAGCATGACAGCCAATAACAAATACCACAACCGCCACCACCACCACCACTACAATCATCATCATCATCGTCATCGTCGTCATCAGTTTTACGATGAAGGCGACCATTTCCACAACTATACCAACATAAACATACATCACCCTTCCCCCATCATTTACCACTCCACATTTCCCTCCCCTCACTTGCCTACGCCACCTCTCTTTCACTCTCTTTGACTCTTCCTAACTTTCCAATGTATTCCACTGTGAAATCCCCGACTCATCGTCTCTCTCTTCCCCCCCCCTTTCTCTCTTACACTCTCTTCCTACAATTAGTTTCCTAAAATAAACAAATAAGTAAAATGAACAATAGATCCACTAAGTTTAAACATCGAAAAAAATAAATTATTTAAAAGATAGAAAACATTTTAGTTTTAAAGAGTGAAGAAAAAAAAAAGCCCCAATCTATGTGAAATGACAAGCATTAACCACACCCTCAGGCAACCCACAGGGTCGATGATATCACCTCTGCTTATGGGGGCGGGAGGATATAAAAAGTAAAATAAAATATAAACAAAATATGTAAAAATATATCAAACTCTAACTCTCTAAATAAACTCTACCAACTTCAATTAAAAAAAATGAAATTGAATTAAAAATTTACAAAAACAGGGAGATAAATTTAATTTCCTTCTCCAACGAATTTGTTCAATGACTATTGTGTTTTATTAGTTTATTTAGATCGGGTGGAGATAAGGGTGGATGTCGTGGTTGTTGGTGTGATTATATTGTTGTTGATGCGATTGGTTGTGGTCGTGGCTAACAGAGTTGTTGTTTTGTGCAAAATAATCTCTGATCCCAGTATCTCTATGATCAAAGATAGTCATACAGTGACCATTTCCTCCTGCTATTATCTTCCATCATTTATTTTCTGTCCTAATAAAGTATGTTCGACGACAGTGGATTGACAGAAACGTTAACATGTTGGAAAAATGCCTCGTGATATTTCTTGCGGCTCTTTATGGCAAGATTTCGAGTCCTGTCGAGGTCAAACTTATTTTTCAATATTTCGGAGTCATTGAAATAAAGTACCAGTCAAATACTAGGGTTGGTGTAATCGACTAACTTCCCTCCAAATTGCTGGCTTCGTGCCTAAATTAGAAGATGAGGAGCAGCTGTTGTTGTTTCCATCGATTGGAACCAGGCATCCAATCTAAACCAGACTGAAGACTAGAGACGTTCCAACTGTGATTATCCCTTCTCCTCCTTTCCTGCTACAACATATCTACGTTTGCATTATCTAATGGCTATTACATTTTAATGATGGTATGATGTGATATGCACGCTATTTAACAGCTAATATTAGCAGGTGTGGGGGAATACTGAGATAGAAATTTCTGTTGTTGTTTAGCCCTCGGTGTTGTGTCTGTTGAGCAGAACTATGTTTAAAGGTGTTCTGCTATGGCCATTCAGTTTTTGCCTACTGCATTGCATTATATGTCTGCATAATCCATTCCCTTCCTCCCAACTCAAAATGGTAGACAAGTATTATTGGAAAGAACTATAATGGCTAAAATGAAGGCGGCGAGCTGGCAGAATCGTTAGCACGCGGGGCGAAATGCTTAGCGGTATTTTGTCTGCCGTTACGTTCTGAGTTCAAATTCCACTGCGGTCGACTTTGCCTTTCATTCTTTCGGGGTTGATTAAATAAGTACCAGTTATGCACTGGGGTCGATATAATCGACTTAATCCGTTTTCTGTCCTTATTTGTCCCCTCTGTGTGTAGCCCCTTGTGGGCAATAAAGAAATAAGAACTATAGTGGCTAATTCTTGCAGATGAAACTAACCCACTTCAAATCCTGATAAGGTCAAGTTTGTTTTTCATCTTTCGTGATCGATGAAATAAAGTACAATTCTGCCAGCTCACCGCCTTAAATAATGATAATAATAATCCTTTCTGCTATAGGCAGAAGGCCTGAAATTTTGAGAGAGGGGACTAGTCGATTACATCGATCCCAGTACACAACTGGTACTTAGTTTATCGACTCGGAAAGGATGAAAGGCAAAGTCAACCTCAACAGAATTTGAACTCAGGACGTAGCAACAGGCGGAATGCCGCTAAGCATTTCGTCTAGCTCGCTGCCTTAAAAAGAGAAAAATAATAATGATAATAATAATAATAATAATAGTGATGATGATGATTTATAACAACCACACGGTCCTTTATATTCAGGGGGATACTTCAATCAGCTATATCGACACCAGTATTTAGGAGGTATATTGAACTCGGAAGCATAAACATAAGATACAATCCACTTCTGTTGGATTTGAACTCACAATGTAAAAAGGACAGAGAGAAATACTTTCTAACGCTTTATCCGTCAGCTGGGTTATCAGCCTTGATTAATCCCCCTTCCCCCCACTGTCCACCATGATGTGTAAACAGCGAATACTTCTAATTCAAATATCACGTTTAAAACAAATCAACAAACACTATGTATATATAGTAATAATAAAAAGTCATACAGAACACGGTGGCAGTGACAGTTACCATAGAAACAATTATTGATACAAGGACTAGCGATAAAAATATAAAATAATGTAAAATTACTGTTACTATGACTACAATAGGTTACCTATGTAACGATATAAGAACTATATCTGTGATAACGGCAATTAATTTATCTGACTGACAGCAACACATGATAACACCTAAGATGATAAGGAGAACAGTGGCGCCACCATTGACAAATTGCCATCGTCATTAAAACCACATCATATCATGCGATGAAACGATCAAATCACATGCATCAAACAAACACACATAATACTAAATTAACAATAAATTTAATTAACTCACCCACGTTTCTTTCTATTTTTTTTCCTATTTATTTCTTGCTTTATATGTTAAGCACTTGGTGCGGTTCAACATTTACATTTTCTTTTGGGTTTTACCATAAATTTACACACACACATACACAAACACACATGCATACAGACAGACACACATCAAAAAAGCACAAGCAAACATATTCACGCACATACACACATATTCATATATGCTATACACACACATATATATATATATATGTGGCCAAGCTTAGGTCCTGTTGAAAATGACAGAGATCTACTTTTGTCAGTTTTCATTTGTTTTTATTTTTATTTTTACCTCAAGTCTTGTTTCTGATTCATATTGTTCTTGTTTTGCCACGCTTCTCAGCTCACATCATGTTTGGTATTTTCCAGTGATTATTTTTTTCTTGTCCCGCAGTTCGAAGTCCCTAACAGAGCATTTATAGTTCTGCTTGACTCCCAATTACCTTACATATTCAGATTGTTACCTTGCTATCCCGCTCTTACTTCCTTACTCTCTTTCTCGCTGTCTCACTCACATGTGTCATTAGGTTTACTTTCCTCTCCTCTATCCACATAGTTTCTTCACGTGTATGCGGGTATATTATGTGTGTGAGAGAGTGTATGTGTGTGCATGTGCGTGTGTATGCATATATATATATATATATATGTGTGTGTGTGGGTGTGTGTGCGTGTGTGTGTGTGTGGGTGTGTGTGTGTGTGTGCGTGTGTGTGTGTGTGTGTGTGTGTGTGT
>NC_068990.1:39256313-39257726 GCF_001194135.2 Octopus bimaculoides | reverse complement strand
TGTGTGTGTGTGTGTGTGTGTGTGTGTGTGTGTGTGTATATATATATATATATATATTTATTTATATACGTATGTCTGTGTAAGAGTATGCATGTATGTACAGATAGATAGATATGCAGCGAGGAAGAAAGAGAGAAGTGCGACTAGAAACGTAGTTTGTATGGTAGACAGATAAACAGATCTAGAAAGACAGCAATCTGGATTGAACGATAAAATGTTTCTGGAGCAAGAATAGATCAAAACATTTATCCTTTCAAGTAATTTCAATTAACTGTTTCTTTCTCACATCCCAAACCAGTTCCGCTCCACTTCACCATATCACTGCCTGACAATTTTCCCCCCCCTCTTCTTTCTCCGCCATTACTATTATAAACAACACCGCCATCTTCTCCGTTACTATTTCTAACAATAGATCACCACAAACGTCACTGCAACAATTAATACCACCACCACCACCACCACCACCACAAACTACTACTACTACTACTACTACTACTACTAACACCTCCACGGACACCACTAGTCCTACTGACACCACCTCCACGACCACCGCCACCAACACCACTACCACCACTACCATTCACCACCACTACCTTCACCAGCACCACCACCACCACCATCACTACTCCTACTAACACCTCCACCCACACCACTAGCCGTACTAACACCACCTACATGGTTGCCGTCACCAACACCACTACCACATTCACCACCACCACCACCACAACACCGTTACTACTACTACTACTACTACTACTACTACTACTACCAACATTACAATCACTATCTAATGACATGCTTTCACCACCACAGTCACAACAGTCACCACTACCAACACCAACTCAATCACTATCTTTAATTGCATACCAGCACCAGCACCACCACCACCACCACCACTACCACCACCACCACCACTACCACCACCACCACCACTACCACCACCAGCACCACCACCACTACCACCACCAGCACCACCACTACCACCACCACCACAGTCACCATCATCCCCCACCACGATTTCTGTAAACAACACCACTATCTTCATCGCTCCCTCTAACTGCACGCCAACAGTACAACTACCGTAACTCCATCAACAGCACAACCACCATCACCAGTATCATCAATACTTAACCCATCTTCATTATTTCTAGCACTCCATCATCCCAACCTCATCATCAACAACAACCGCAAACACTACAACAATAATACTAATAACATCACAGCTACCAGCATCACCCTTCATATCTGTTTCTGACCCTTTCTCTCACCGACTCTCTCTCTCTCACAAATGCTCACGCTCACACACATGCCTATGTGTATATATGTGTGTGCATGTATATATAAATGTATTGGTATGATTGTATTATATGTAAAGGTGTGTATGCGTGTGTGTATATATATATATATATATAT
>NC_068990.1:39253512-39256242 GCF_001194135.2 Octopus bimaculoides | reverse complement strand
TATATACATTATATAGGGAAGCAAAAGTTGCTTCACCAGCATACTGAAAATTTAGAAATAGCAGTTAAAACTACTAATTCTAACTACAATTAAGTGTCCAACGGATTGCGATATTCATACCTCACATAGAATAAAAGGAAAAATAAACAAAGCAAACCTGCCTTTAGTTAATCTTGTACGACGTTTCGTGTTTAGAATTTTATAAAAATTCATTTCACTCTTCAGCAAGATATTCTAAATTTATTAATTTATTAATTTATTAATTAATAATTAATAATTAATTATTAATTTATTAATTAATCGACAATTCCCTGCCCTATATCTATCTATCTATCTATCTATCTATCTATCTATCTATCTATCTATCTATCTATCTATCTATCTATAGTGGAGTCGCAATGGCCAAGTAGTTAGGGCAGCGGACTCGCGGTCGTAGGATCGCAGTTTAAATTCCCAGATCGAGAGTTGTGAGTACTTAATGAGCGGAAACACCTAAAGCTTCACGAGGCTCCGGCAGGAGGTGGTGGCGAACCCTATTGTATTCTTTCACCACAACTTTCACTCACACGTTCTTCCTATTTCTGTTGTATCTGTATTTCAAACGTCACACTCTGTATCACGCTGAATCTCCCCGAGAACCACTTTAAGGGTACATGTGTTATTTCTTTACTACCCACAAGGGGCTACACACAGAGGGGACAAACAAAGACAGACAAACAGATTAAGTCAATTATATCGACCCCAGTGCGTAACTGGTACTTATTTAATCGACCCCGAAAGGATGAAAGGCAAAGTCGACCTCGGCGGAATTTGAACTCAGAACGTAGCGGCAGACGAAATACCGCTAAGCATGTGTCTGTGGTGTGCTCAGCCACTTGCACACTAATTTCACGTGCCGGCTGTTCTGTTGATCATATCAACTGGAACTCTCGTCGTCGTAACCGACGGAGTACCACGATATATATATATATTATACACATATATACAAACTTTAATAGTGTCAAAACCTTGAGTATATCTGCAACGACACGAATTTAACTAGATGCATGAATCGGTTGCAGATGTAAACCACGTTACGAGATATCCATGCAATAGAAGCATATGTCGGACAGAGATTTCAATCAAATTAAGCTGTATAAATGACTGTAATAATAAAACTGTGTAGATGTCTTATTCTCCTTATTTGACCAAAGTTGTTTCAGCTTTAAAGCTGTGGTCAAATAAGGAGAATAAGACATCTACACAGTTTTATTATTAATATATATATATTACTCTTTTACTCTCTTACTTGCCTCAGTCATTTGACTGCGGCTATGCTGGCGCATCGCCTTTAGTCGAACAAATCGACCCCAGGACTTATTCTCTATAATCCTAATACTTATTCTATCGGTCTCTTTTCCGAACCGCTAACTTACGGAGACGTAAACACACCAACAACCATTGTGAAGTGATGCTTGTGTACAAACACACACATACACACACACACACACACATGCATATACGACGGGATTCTTTCAGCCTCCATCTACCAAATCCACTTACAAGGCTTTGATCGGTCTGAGGCTATAGTAAACGAAACTTGCCCAAGTTGCTACGCAGTGGGACTGACCCGGAACCATGTGGTTGGTAAGCAAGCTACTTACCACACAGCCACTCTTGCGCATAATGTATACCGTAGAAGGTATAAAATACAACTTTCAGAAACAATTGTGGTTTATTGACGTAGAAGGTTGTAAATGTTTCCGATATCTAAGTTCGATAAGCTGTAGAAAGGTATTTTATAGTTCGCGATTAGTAGCTGGGGTTGCTGAATATGCGAATAAAAATCCAAATTTAGGAAATGGAGTAGATAATGTCCAGGTTACATCTGTTTCCTAACTGCAGAACCTCGAAATTAATAATGAGTAATTACTCAACGGGGGTAGCTAGCGGAGTACCTCTCATTGAGTAACTACTGCTTCTGAAGTTCTGCTAGCTGAGAAACATATGTAGTCTGGATTTTACCTACTCTATTCCCTAAATTTGGATTTATATATACATATATATGAATCCCCTTCACCGTTTCCTAACTGTCTTTCTCTCCCTTCTTTCTCTTTTTCTTTCTCTCGTTGCTCACACGTGATGTTCGTCCATCTTTCTTCTCCTGCACGACGTTCTAGTGACTGGACGTCTTCTATCTCTCTCTCTCTCTTCTATCTTTCCTCTTTTCCAAGAAAATATTTCTCCCAGCGTTCACTATTTTCTCGTTCTGGTCTAACGATCCTCCATGTTTGTTTTCGTTCGGTTCCCTTGTATGTCTACACTGTCCTGTTTTTGTTCCCAATTTTGACCGTTCATAAATCCAAAATTCTGTTTTGGTATTTATGGAAGCAACTGTCTTCGAAGACTCATATTGTTGTTGAATGCTCGAAATGAGGAGTAGATAGACAGCCGATAACTGATGAAGGGTCGTTCTCCGTGTTACCTGTCTTGTTTTCCAGTTTTCTCCCGTTGTTTGCGTACTTAGCTCATTTGTTTTCGTACTTTATGCTGTTAACACAGTTGGTGAAGTTCTGTACCCATATATGCATATATATGTACATGTATGTACATACCTTCATCTACATGTACATATAGATACATATCTGGGTACATGACGTTGCAAAAAAACATAGACAAAATGATAAACAAGGTACAAAAAACAAGCAGGCCACATAGAGAACATATCCTTCATCAGCAGCCACCATTAAG
>NC_068990.1:39251501-39252452 GCF_001194135.2 Octopus bimaculoides | reverse complement strand
ATATATATATATATATATATATATAATATATGAGTATATGCATATATATGTACATGTATGTACATACCTTCATCTACATGTACATATAGATACATATCTGGGTACATGACGTTGCAAAAAAACATAGACAAAATGATAAACAAGGTACAAAAAACAAGCAGGCCACATAGAGAACATATCCTTCATCAGCAGCCACCATTAAGACACTGGCGTTTTGAAGAGACACACATATATATACGGTAGGCTTCTTTGAGTTTCCATCTACCATATCAACTCACAAGGATTTGGTTGGCCCGAGGCTATATTAGAAGACATTTGCCCAAGGTGCCACGCAGTGAGACTGAGCCCGAAACCATGTGGTTGAGAAGCAAGCTTCTTACCACACAGCCACTCCTGCGCCTATATGCACGCACGCGCACACGAACACACACATAAGCACGCTCACACACATGTACAAACAGACACATATATGATTACATATATATACATATCCGCACACACATAGATATAAAGATATATGTATGCAATCGTGCATTCAAACATAATAGTCAGTTTAAATTAATCTCTGTTGATAAAAGTACACACATCATCTAGGATCTTAGAATGTATAATGATTTTCTACATTTAAATAACACGTTCATCAGTTATTTATGTTCAATTGTTGTGGTTATTGCTGTTGCTGTTACTGCTAGTGTAGCGTCTCTAGAAATTGCTGTTACATTTATTGGAGCAGCTGTTGTTCCTGTCTGGCCAGCCCATTAAAAATGTCCCACACCATTGAGTCCGTTTAAACGCCCCAATTCACTTGTAAGCTGTTTATTTTTTTACATACTTTGATCTGTGTAATATTTTTTTCTTTCAAATACGACTGTTCTATTTAATTTAGTTTTTACTAGTTATCTTATTGTATGTGTAGTATTAATAACATATATACTTGTATTATGTATAATA
>NC_068990.1:39248715-39251391 GCF_001194135.2 Octopus bimaculoides | reverse complement strand
TATATATATATATATCAGCATGCACACATATTCACATAGATATAAAAATCAACGGATGAATATGTATACACACATACACATATAGATAGATAGATACATACATATATACATATATATATACACATGCATACATACACGCACACATACGAATGTGTACATACATGTATTTATACATACACAAACACCCATATATATACGCACACATACGAGTGTATACATGTGTATATATATATATATACATATATACATGCATATATTTATATGTATATATAACCATATATATATATATGTACACACACACACATATATATATATATATATATAATTTGTATATATATTTACATGCATACGCAAGTATATATATACACATACTGCATATATAAACATATTTATGGATAGATATGCCTACGACATATAAATATATACACTCACACATACATACGCAGGTGCATACATATATACACATAAGGCTGTGAGAGCCGCCACAAACAGTAGTGCTACTTGGGCCATTATTGTTCATGGTGGTTCTCTTGGATATGATCTCAGTAATACGATGAATCACTCTCACCAGCTACGCTGACAATACGAGAGTATCACAAGCATAAAGGTTCTTGATGGTAAGAAAAAAACAGATCTGATGGCTAAAGAAAATGACAGGCAGTTCAGTGCTAAGATCTGGGAATCCACATAAATAATGATGCATCATTCTGTGTACCTATTACTAAGATAGCATTAATTTACAGGTGAATGGTTGGTTGGGTTCTGAGATCATTCAAAAGAAGGAAGAAGGCAACCAAATTGATTCTAACTATTCTCAAATACTTGGACTACTGCTCTCGCGTATAGTTGTCATATAGCGTCAAACGGACAACGGAGCTTGTGGCACTCCAGCGCTTCAACGCTAAACATATTGGTTTAGTCCGCCTAACTTTGGAGCAGAAATTATTACAAACCCCAGCATTGGTCACCACTGTAGAGTATAAAAGATCACACCCTTTACACCTAAAGTGAAACCCCAGTGCT
This sequence comes from Octopus bimaculoides, assembly GCF_001194135.2. Classification (NCBI taxonomy): domain Eukaryota; kingdom Metazoa; phylum Mollusca; class Cephalopoda; order Octopoda; family Octopodidae; genus Octopus; species Octopus bimaculoides. The sequence continues at coordinate 39,250,368 of NC_068990.1, read as the reverse complement.
GTAACAGCATAGGGTTTAAGATCCTATGTCTTTTTAATTTTATGCCAAAGTGCCTCAAAGATCTACGAAACATAAATGTGGACATGTTCCAAGCTTTGTCCATCTATATATATATACATATATATATATATAATTGTGTGTGTGCGTGATGTATGTAAACAAGTATATTAATGACAGCGATTTGAAAGTTTCGGTGATGGTTCTTGAATGTGAGAATATGGTAGGATTCATTTGGAAAATATTGGCAGGGATTGTTCTTAGTTTGGTATAGTTGTGCCTGTGAAAATATTTTCCAATGAATGCTAAACGGAATGCTTGTTTGATTTTAATGTCCATATATGTTTGGATAGTTACAAATCATTGTTCCTGATTAGGTTGCGAAAAGTGAACATGTGTTGTTTGCCCCGCATCTTGAACTGGTTTGCTGCAATCCCTATATATGTAGATAACGTAGTTGTATACGTGGTTACAATTGCGCTATATACGATATTTCTTGAAAAACAGTTTCCTTTTCGGGGTGTTCTTCAATAGCAATTGTTTTTATGTGTGTGATTTAGGTTTTCCTTTTCGGGCAAATTTTCAGTTATTGTAATTGGCTACAGTCTTTTCGAAGTTGTTGATTGTGGGGCATAATAATTTTACATTGTGTATGTTAATCAATTCGTACTAATATGGTTGGGAACGTTATTACAGTATTTTGAAAAATGATTAGTTACTGATAAGAAGACTTGTATGTTGAAGGAAGATTAGACCAAATGATCTTTCTTTTTCTGCCCTTACGTATTTTATAAATTGTGAGAGGTTTATTGTTTATATAATGCACTTTTTCCTTGTAACTGCTGTTATTGAAAACTTCGTTATATTGTGTTAGTATTTCATTTAGTATTTTTTAAATTTGGTGATAAAGTGGAAAGTCTAAGGGAAATGTGCTTTACTACGTTTTGGGGTGGTTGGATTGTCTATGTATATACTGAATTTTTTTCGTTCTCTTTCTTCTTGGGATTCTAGGCTGAGTCTAAAATCTAGGAAGTGGACTGACTGTAGTTGTTGTTCTGCTGTAACAGAGAATCCAAAGTTCTAAAGAGGTGATGTAGTTCTTTTCTAAATTCATCATTTTTTGGCGGGGGGGGGGTAGTTTCTTAGTAGGAGTAGGCCTGTGACGGATGGAAATTTGCTGTGTAAGTTTTTAATAAGTAAAGCCAACAATGTTGTTTTGATCCCAAGCATACTTGAAATTATTCTATGAATACATCAATATAATTCTACCGAAACAGGCACCAAAAATTGTAAGCACTAGTTTCGATAACCACTAATTTAAGAATTCGAGAGAATGTTATAAACGTTCTGAGGAAAGTTTATGACATTAATTTGACGTCGAAAACATGCACACTGCTTCTAGTTAATTATGCCACAGAATTAGGTGAACGATACATATGTTTGGGGACTACTCGGCTTCTTACACATTAAATCAGAAGCAACTAAGTGAGCTGATCGAAATGAATCGTCATTGTCACAACCGGCAGAGATCCATTCATATGTATGTATGTATGTATGTATGTATGTAAGCATGTATGTATGTATGTATGCATGCATGTATGTATGTATATTGATATCGATATTTATATTAATCTTTCTCTCCCTCCATATATATAT
>NC_068990.1:39247127-39247423 GCF_001194135.2 Octopus bimaculoides | reverse complement strand
ATATATATATATATATATATATATATATATACACACCCACATACATACATACATTTGAAGAAGAAGTTAGCGTCTGAGGAAAAGAAGAAATGAATGTTAATTGGAAACTGTCTGATGCATGTAATATATGTTTGCGACATATATATGCGTCTTGGGGAGTATTCTGGCTACGTCGTATACATATATGCATGCATGATTGTATATCTATCTATCTATCTATCTATCTATCTATCTATCTATCTATCTATCTATCTTTGTATCTCTCTCTCTCTCTCTCTCTCTCTCTCTCTCTCTCT
>NC_068990.1:39244220-39247096 GCF_001194135.2 Octopus bimaculoides | reverse complement strand
ATATATATATATATATATATATATATACATATATATATATATATATATATATTCCTAGATGCGTACATACACACACACACACATAGTTACACATAGAAGGCAAAGCAAAGTAAAATTAGATTGCGATTCCTCAATTAGTTGATAGATTTCACAGTATATATATGCAATAGACACAATATATATGTATATATGTATGTATGCACATATATATGTGTATACACACATACACACATATACATATCTATATAGATAAACGTAAATACCTGAACACACTCATAGATACTTGCACATATACATGCATACCTACTTATATATGTGCATACACACACATATATATATATATATATATATATATATATATATATAATGCACGTACAGAAACTCATATGTTCAAATAGGTAGATAAATGCATAAATAGATAGATATATTGATAGAAAACAGAAATTAATACTTGAAAAGACGCCTCAATTATTATTTAACGAACTACTTAAATCGTGCCCTAAGATGAAGAGAGTGAAATAATCTAGTTAGATATGAATCATGCCCATGTTCAAATAGTCTTCGGAATATATTCTCTCAGTAACACTACGGCTAATATCAATGTGGTGAATATTTAATTATTTCTTTTCGCGCATGAATACTTGCATACGAAACCTTAAGTAGAATACATATGCATACGACGCATATTTAATGTTATATAAATACATCTACATGTATATACATGTGTATATGTATGTATATGTATATATATACACATTTATATGTATACACATATATCTATATACTTATATTATGTAAGTGCGTGTGTGTATTTGTATGTATATACAAATCCTAAGCGTAGACATAACAGCATGTTTAAGGCGTTCGCTTAAAAAACACGTGGTTCTTTGTTTGAAACTGGTTCGATCACCATGATTAGGTGTCTTGTTTATAATCTCAGGTTGGCCACTGAACTGTGTGATATAGAGAAGCTGGGTCCATTGAATAGAATTGTACGTCCGTTCCTATCAGATACGTTAAACACTGGCAGAAAGCAATGGAAAATAAATTTTGTGCTGAAACCTAAACGTAATTCTCAAGCTGAATCAGTGTGAGAATTACGTTAGAAACTGCATGTATTTTTTATTTATTTATATTGCGAGGAATTCTTTTCGTACATATATACATATCGCTACGTTAATATCAATATTACGAAATTGATCCATGCATGCATTAGCTATATATCCGTAGACTGAAAATTGATGAACAGCCTCAATCGATTTTCGGACTTTATTGTGTTCTCATCAGTGTTATCTACATCAATTTTTACCAATACCACAAAAGCAAGCAGTCAAACTGTTACCTTCCCGTATTAGCACATGGGAAAGTGATTTCAGAGAAAGTGTGCCTGCTATTTCCAGAAGGTTGTTCGATAGCCTAAAGTCACATGCTGTAATGAATCATGCATATGAACAAAAGCACTCCAGTGGTCACAAGCCATGTCCATAGCCAGAGTGTAATTTGGTGAAATTTGGTGGTAATTACTGGAAGGTAGAGCGATTGAATAAACGCTCCGTTGTCGGTTGTTGGCAGTAGTTTTATAAAATGAGCCTTGTAATTGTTGTGGTAGTGTGAGTGGTGGCAATATTTAGTGCTGGTGTTATAGTTTCGTTTAAATTACAGAACCTTTCTTGAATTCATCGAGGCTGCTGCTTTTGCAGAGAAGGAAGAAGGATGATGATGATGATGGTGGTGGTGGTAGTGGTGTTGGAGGTAGTGGTGCTGACGATGAGGATGATGATGACGATGATGATGATGATGGTGATGATGATGCTGACGATGACGATGATGATAACGATGATGGTGGTGGTGATGACGATGACAATGACGATAATGGTAGTGGTGAGGATTTGCAAGTTATTTATTGACATCATTGTTCGTCGGTCTTGATAATGATGCTGCTGCTGTTGTTGTTCTTTTCTAGTTTCTGTGTTGATGCACTCCTTGTTGATGTCGTTGTTGTTGCTACTGTTGCTGTTGGTGGTGGTGCTGACCAATAATGGTGATCTGATTGTTTTTTTGTTTTTGCATTTATCATTGTTGTTATTTTGCTGTTCTAATTCTAGTTATTGTTGTTGCGGTATTGAAGTATGTTCCTTAAGCTTCAGCAAATAATATAAAATATAATTGATACCCCCACTGCCCAATGGCCATAGTAAATAGTCACAGCAATACAAAGAAATCATATAGAAATATTAGCGATAGCAGATATTACATTCATTATCATTAAACATAAAAACTTGTGTGTGTGTGTGTGTGTGTGTGTGTGTGTGTGTGTGTGTGTGTGTGTATGGCTGTGTCATTGTGTACGTACAAGCGTACACAATACATATACTTACATGTGCACCCATATACATATATAGACACATACACGCAAGAGAACACGCAGGGGTGTATGTACTCTTCTGCGAGCATGAGCATGTATGTTTTTTTTATATGTGTGTATGTTTTTGTGTTTGTGTGTGTGTGTTTGCGTTACTGTGTGCACGCGTATGTAAAATAAAATAAGAAGTGATTAAAGTAGAGTTTATTCTATTTCTTACTATTCTTAAATCCCTGGGGCTTATCCTGTTTTGTAAAAGACACACGGACACTGTTAAACAGCGATACGTAAATAAGTATACATACACTTATACATGCATATATATATATATATATATATATATATATATATATACATGCATACATATTACATTTGCTTATCATACACAAAAATATACATATATATATATACATGCATACATACATACATACATACATACAAACACCAATGGTAAATGAACTAAAATATTTATTCAAGAGCTCCTTCGACAGCCGAAAGTTAGGTAATTTCAAAT
>NC_068990.1:39241178-39243790 GCF_001194135.2 Octopus bimaculoides | reverse complement strand
TATATATATACTTATGTGTTTGTATAAATGCTTATAATATGTATGTATGCATGGATGCTTCTCTTTCTCTGTCTGTATCTCTGTCTTCCTCTCTGTATGTAATACACACACACATATATACATCTACATGCGTGTGTGAGTATGTGTGTGCGCGCGCGCAGGTGTGTGTGTGTGTGTGTGTGTGTGTGTAGTTATGGATGCGCACCCTTGAGGTAAAACGTATATGAAGACGAAAATGAGTGCGAAGACAATAAATATCAAGTGAGAAAAAGAAAACGATGATTAATATGAAGATGATGAAAACGACGATGATGGTGAGGAGGAGGAAGAGAAGAGGCAGAAGCGGAGCTTGATAGTGGCCTGGTAGTGGTGATGATGATTATTGATGGTGATTATCTTACCTTTAGAACTACTACTACTACTACTACTACTACTACTACTACTACTACTACTACTACTACTAATAATAATAATAATTTTTTATCATTATTCTTTTATTAGCCACTGCGGCATAAATGAGGGGGACATCACAAGGACAGACAACAATTTGTGTGGGGGATTTACATAAAAGATAGAGAGATAGAAATGGAAAAGATTATGAATTGCAATAAGATTAAACAGAATATATAAAGTATGTCATAACATGAAAGATGCAGTCCTTCTGAAACTCCAGCTAAGGCCAATCAAAAAACCCTACAGATCCAGGATTACCTTGACCACCAAAAGCACGAGCCCTCTCTCCTGCTCTCCAATCTACAAGCGTATTCTTAGAGTAGAGCCATTCAGTCTAACCATTTACGCTACTGTCACCCATCTTTTCACAACTTCACTGGGATGTAGCACTTCCTTCTCTACTCTCACTTTCATTTCCAAGTAGGAGTTAATAAAGCCGATGAGAGCTTGACTGAAAAGAAAGGTGTCTTTCCTCATTGCTTTCAGCCACGCCCACAGCACAGCCTCTTTCGTCAGAGCCACTAGACTGAAGAACACCTGTCTTGCCTTGTTAAAGGTTGGCAGTGGGGAGATCGTCACGATGAATTCGGCTGATAGTTGGATTCGTCCTACAGCTCTTCTACATAACTCCACAAGTCAGCAATACATGGACACTGCAGAAGTGTATGCGGAACAATTTCGTCGCTCTGCGTGTACCTCAGACAGTTCAACCTGATAGCACTTCAGTGCCTGTAGAGTTTATCTCAAACTGGTAGAGCTCCCCGGTAGCGCTGCCAGGCGAAGGATTTTTGGAAGTTATCCATCGTAGTACATGGTCCGAAACTCCTCCGAATTATACAAGCTAGTTCATCTTCGGAGAAGTCTGGAGCTTCTCCGAGAACTTTATCGCTCTTACCCACCACTAGATTTCTATATATTGCAACCGTAGAAATTTGACAGACTCTGTTACACGACTGGTAAAGAACAGTGAGCGCCTGGTGATATTTCAGATGTCAGGTGTCCAATAAAGAATGTCATATTTACAATTTTTCTAAAATTTCTAGCAGACTCTGGGAAATTGTCCCAGAGAGTATTATGAATGTCACATGACGTTTATATCAACAATCTGTCTTTAGGTGTTTTGTGGGCGAATTTTTCAAAATCTTCCGGTTCTGTTGACACTTCGTCTTCATGTTTTCCCCATGTACATCATTAACTCACTGTTGATTTGTTTATAGGGTAAATGTTACGTTGCTGTCTACTTGTATCATTTTGTTTATTGTTGCTGTTGCTGTTATTTCATATAGTGATTTTCTTGGAGGTGAGCTTAGGGTCGGCGGCAGGAGACAGACACGGAATCAATACTACTGCCACGACGACGACGACGACGACCACCGCCGCCGCCGCCGCTATATATTACTACTACTACTACTACTACTACTACTACTACTACTACTACTACTACTACTACTACTAATAATAATAATAATAATAATAATAATAATCCTTTGTGTTATAGGCACAAGGCCTGAAATTGGTGGTGGGGGAGGGTTAAGTCGATTGCATCGACTCAAGTACTCAACCGGTACTTAATTTACCGACCCCGAAAGGATGAAAGGCAAAGTAGACGTCGGCGGAATTTGAACTCGGAATGTAGCGACGGGCGAAATAGCGCTAAACATTTCGTCCACCGTGTTAAACGATTATTTTCTACTCTAGGCACAAGGCCTGAGATTTTTGGGGAGGGGGCCAGTCGATTAAATCGATTCAGTACAAAACTGGTACTTAATTTATCGACCTTGAAAGGGTGAAAGACAAAGTCGACCTCGACAGAATTTGAACTCAGAACGTAATAACGGACGAAATACTGCTAAGCATTTCGTCCGGCGTGCTAACGATTCTGCCAGCTCGTTGCCTTACTACTACTACTACTACTACTACTACTACTACTACTACTACTACTACTACTAATAATAATAATAATAATAATAATAATAATAATAATACATCTCAGCAATGGTTGAGAAGCTCAGGACTCAAAGCAGAGACTGAAGGATTTTTAATTGCTGCACAAGACCAAAGCCTCCCCACCAGAAATTACCAAAATCATATAATGAAAAGAAACATAACAAGTAACTGTAGAATATGTGGAGATGGACAAGAAACAATAAATCATATTA
>NC_068990.1:39238840-39240854 GCF_001194135.2 Octopus bimaculoides | reverse complement strand
CAGCAGATGATAACGTTTCTCTAAAAGAAATGGAAAAACTTTCAAAATCCAAAGACCTGGAAATAGAGGTAACTCGAATGTAGAATCTAAAAACTGAAACAATTCCTATTATAGTAGGTGCCTTAGGTATAATAAAAAAATATTCAGACAAATACATAACAAAAACACCAGGACTTACAAATATATATAACATACAGAAAATTGCACTACTGGGCACTGCACACATACAGTAACCATAAGAGCATCACAGCAAACCACAGCACATACCCAAGGCGCACAGAGCTGCGCTCGGTAGTGAAGTGAAAGCACGTTATAAAAAGAAAACTACTGAACAATAATAATAATAATAATAATGATTTCATTTATCTGCCACCAGGGTGAAAGATGAGGATGGCAATACAAAGACAGACATGAAGTGTGGGGGTTTACAAATAATGAAATGAAAAACATTAATTATCAAATAAAAGTATCCAAAGTATAGAATGAAAAAGAAGGGACATATACATAGTACGCAAAGGTTAACAAAAAAGGTGGGGAGGAGGATGATAGAGATGTAGCCCTCCTGATACAGGAGGATCTTTAGGGATAATCAAGGAAACCCACTGTCCGAGATTTCCCTGAACACCAAGTGCAAGTGCCCTCTTCACTTCCTTTCTCTGACTCACAGGTCTACACTGAGAGAGGTACCAGACGCTCTTGCTATTTTCGTAGCTTTCACCCACCTTTCAATAAACTCACTCGAGGACAGCACTTCTCTCTCCACCCTCAATTATTTTTTTCAATAATAATTATTTTGTTCATTGTGGAGGCGCAATGACCCAGTGGTCAGGGCAGCGGACTCGCGGTTTCGATTCCCAGACCGGGCGTTGTGAGTGTTTCTTGAGCGAAAACACCTAAAGCTCCACGAGGCTCCGGCAAGGGGATGGTGGCGAACCCTGCTATACTCTTTCTCCACAACTTTCTCTTACTTCCTCTTTCTGTTGTGCCTGTAATTCAATGGGTCAGCCTTGTCACACTGTGTCACACTGAATATCCCCGAGAACTACGTTAAGGGTACACGTGTCTGTGGAGTGCTCAGCCACTTGCATGCTGATTTAATTAGCAGGCTGTTCCATTGATCGGATCAACTGGAACCCTCGACGTCGTAAGCGACGGAGTACCAACAACAACATTTTGTACATTACTTATAGAAAGATGACGAATGAATGATGTTACAAAGGAAATTGGCAAAACAGGAAATGCCACCATGCAGCGACAACAGCTTGATATAAGCCCACAAATATGAAAAACTCAGACACACTTTGTCTGCATGGAAGGCGGTTTCGTATTTGGTTCAAATCTCAAAGAGTTCCGACTTCGATACTATAGATGTAATCTGAAGCATTCAATACTGCCGATCCATTAGCATTGCCTGGTCATGGATTCCTTGAACTTGTTCGCAATCCCTGGGCACCGGGCTGAGTTTCTTCAGAAAAGATACCACTATCGCTTTTCCTTGATGCCCACAAATTTCCTAAGAACATCATCGTTCGTGCTCGATACTAGCCCCTTAGTGAGAGCAAACGTTGACAAGAAGCCTAGAGCCTTAAAATAACTTTGCTGACAAGCGACTAATCTCAGCCATCACTTAAAACAAGTTTGCAAAAACAACTGTAACACCATCGGCAATTAAAATAAATAATGAAAATAACAGTACTATTTTCCCACATATTTTACCACCACTTATCGTACCAATACCTACCTATCTACCTACCTACCGACCTACCTACCTACATGCATACACACACATATACAGACATATGCATAAATGTATGAATGCATATGCGACTATGTATTGATATAAACGTTCACACACGCACACATGTATATATGTATGAATAAGTATATATATTGTATATGTAGATTGCTTAAAAGACAAAGCAATTAAACCCAGAAAGAAATTTGAATTGTTATAGAAGCGTTATAAATTGGCGTGAGCTTCAACGCTGGTGTTCGAAAGTTAAATGTTGATTCA
>NC_068990.1:39237503-39238310 GCF_001194135.2 Octopus bimaculoides | reverse complement strand
GTGTGTGTGTGTGTGTGTGTGTGTGTGTGTGTGTGTGTGTGTGTGTGTGTGTGTGTGTGTGCTAATATATACATGTGTAAATACATGCATACACACACATATACAGACATATGCATAAATGTATGAATGCATATGCGACTATGTATTGATATAAACGTTCACACACGCACACATGTATATATGTATGAATAAGTATATATATTGTATATGTAGATTGCTTAAAAGACAAAGCAATTAAACCCAGAAAGAAATTTGAATTGTTATAGAAGCGTTATAAATTGGCGTGAGCTTCAACGCTGGTGTTCGAAAGTTAAATGTTGATTCAAAAAACCACCTTAGGCATCAATAAATCTTCCATTTTCAAGCAAACTCTACAAACCAACGACTGAAAAATCATAATAAATCTCAGGAAAAAAATGTAGACACCTTTAGCTATATTGTTTTATTTTGCGTGTAATACACATACATGTATTCACTTACATATATATAGTCTTATATTTTCTGATCAACGTATTGTTTATTTTTCGTCGGTCATCATTATTTTTCTGCCGTTGCACTGTGACAACACTTCCAGCACACTCACACAAAACCACACACAATCGCAAACAAACAACTGAACAACTGAAAATAAACTAAAAAATAAAAAAGAATAATAAAGAAAATTTCGATGAAATTTTTGTTTTTTCTTTTCATCTAGTTCTAAAATCTATTTTACTTTTTTATTCTTGTCATACGTACTTTGTCAGAATTTGCAACTAATAATAAAGAATCTGAAGATATATACACACACACATATACATAAATGCA
>NC_068990.1:39235141-39237460 GCF_001194135.2 Octopus bimaculoides | reverse complement strand
TATATATATATATATATATGTGTGTGTGTGTGTGTGTGTGTGTGTGTGTATGTATGTATGTGTGTTGGTAGATATGTATATATGTATATATGTATATATATGTAACATCGGATTGTAAACTGAAAGATGTTTTCAATAAAATACGTTAGCTCATTTTATTTTTAATAACGTAAAATGTTGTATCTTTGTAGGGTTAGTTTGTGTATTTTTGTTATTTTTACAATATTTTTAATGTTATTTATTTTTTGTATTTTATTCATTTTCATTTTAATTTTTCTTGCATTGCTTTTTCATTCAAATATGCAAACATTAATACCAGCGATAAATGTCAAAACAATAAACAAATGTGTGTAAAAAACAACAAAAATACTTTCTACAACATGGACACCTATGTCTTCCTTGAAGGAATTAGAAATAGGTATATAAGATTATATATTTTATTTTTAAATGTGTGAAAAATAAGAAGTATAAAACAATGGATAAGAAATAGGGAAATCTTTAAAACATTTTCTCTCTAGGGCTCTACTTGACTTTAATGCGATTCACTGGAGCAGCAGATAAAATTTAAGATGGCCGTTAAAAATTAATAAAACCGAGTTGGCCTAAAGCAAGTTTCTGTGTTGCAATTTGGTTTAAAAAATATTCTTCACTCTGGACGATTTTTATTCCCCTATTTTCTTATTCTCCTGAAATTTTCGCCTGTAGCAGAAACAATGATGAAATATTACACAAAAGAAAGGAAAAAAATGTAAAGTATGTGAAAAGAAAAAAAAATATATAAGGAGAAATATAAAGAAAGGTGGTGTTAAATTTGGCGGTGGAGAATTAAAAAAATTAAAGAAATAGTATGCAGAATAAATTAGAAGTAAAACACAGTAGAACAAAAAAAAAAAGAAAATAGAATTGAGGTTCTTTTGTATCTAATAACACTAAAACAGGTCGCATTTTTTGAGGGCAGCAATAAGATTTTGAAACGCTTCTTTTATAACTACAACGACGATAACAACGAAAGTGATGGTGATGATGGTAAAGTTCTTTAACTATTCTTAAATGGACACAAAATACAGAGAAAAGAAACAGCGATTTATCCTTATAATGAACTTCTTCAGGGCACTGAAACAGTTCTCAAGCGAGAATCGAAAGCAGACTGTCTCAGTTCACTGAAAACTTTGTTCCAAACCATTTCACACGATAACCCAAGTAATCACTTCCAGCATTGGCACAATGAATCATTGGTAGGGACAGTCTAGATGCCAGTACTTGACTTATACAATAATTCAAGAACCCCTTCCTAACGTTATAAAAATACAATTTCTCTGACTATATCAAACTACTTGCTACTATTGAAAGGAATATCTGAAAACTTGAGATTAAAGAATAGTCGTTAAAGTTGATCTACTAATTCATTGGAACTTATTTTCTTAACTGTAGATAAGATGTTTACCCAATCCCAATAAGATTTGAAACTAGAACCATAATCGCTGTATCCAAACACGACAAATCCTTTTGGCTAATGGCCTACTTGATTGAACAATGGTCATACTTTGTATTGGAATACAGTTGAATCATCATCAGCATGGTACTTGTTTGCATAGTATCAATAAAGGCTTTTGGTGGCGAATCGAAAGCGATGCCATTGAAATATGAACTCAGATCGAGCTTGTAACTTGACCATAAGTATGAGAAAGGAGAATATTGAAATATGAAGCCCACAATAACGGGTTCGTTTCTGTTTGTCTATGCCAATTATTTTTGTTTAATCATATGTTCGTTCGTTCGTTCATTCATTCGTTCGTTCGTTCTTCTTCTTCTTCTTCTTCTTCTTCTTCTTCTTCTTCTTCTTCTTCTTCTTCTTCTTCTTCTTCTTCTTCTTCTTCTTCTTCTTCTTCTTCTTCTTCTTCTTCTTCTTCTTCTTCTTCTTCTTCTGTTTACGTTTCCTCCTCGTCCTTTTTGAATCTATCTATCTATCTATCTATCTATCTATCTATCTATCTATCTATCTGGCGGGATGCTCAAGGGACAAAACTCCGGGTTTGGATGGTCTGCCCTACGAGCTTTACAACTGTATGCCAGACTTGTTTGGAGACGTCTTGGTGGCGGTGTACTGCAGCAAAACGGCAGCAAAACGGGAGCATTCCCGGTTTTGTGAGCCGAGGAGCCGTAACGCTGCTGAAGAAAGATCCAAACAAGGGAGACGTCATAGATAACTTTAGGCCCATCACTCTGCTCAATGCAGACCTGAAAATTTAGGCCAAGGTCTTAGCCAAGCGGTTGGCGCTTGTCATCGAGAAACTGATCGGCAAGGCGCATACGTGCGCC
>NC_068990.1:39231989-39233681 GCF_001194135.2 Octopus bimaculoides | reverse complement strand
ATTGTCGCGCCTCTTTCTTTTAAACGGGAAGGAAGAGCTATTTTCATCGTACTTGTGGCTATGGCGAAAGAATGTGTATGGTGGACGCGTCTGAAAGGTCTAGAGACAAAGACTTTCCTCTCTGGGCAATCTCTCATCAACTTCTTCAAGGTGAGAGTAGAAAGGGAAGTCTTGTCTAGTGAATGCTTGAAAAAAAGATGGGTGAAGGTAGCAAGGATGGCACGTGTGAATGACGGAGCCACCTTGATCATAACACTATAAAGGAGTAAAAAAAGTCCAGACAAAAAACAAAAAGGCAAAAGAGAGTCACTTACTGTTATAGTTTCTGCAAAGACAATATTGACCAAGGTTACCGTGGTCTTTTCCGTAGGCTTTTCTTTCCACGGCTAAACCTAAACTGTCCTCCCCTCTTTTTACACGAGAACATTACTGTGATACACGATCCCTATTGATCCCTTTTTTCTTTCTTTCTTTTTTTTTCTTCTTTTCTCTCGGTCCCTTTTGATCGAACTCCCCCTTTTTTCCTTCCTACGATCCCTTTTGATCGACACCCACCCCTACTTTTTTTTTCTTTTCTTCCTTTCCCCTCCCCCCCAAAAAGCTCTACATTGTATTCGTCCCATCTTTGGTGAGCCCTGTGTGGCTAATAAAAGAAATGTATCTATCTATCAATCAATCTATCTATCTATCTATCTATCTATCTATCTATCTGCCTGTATATGTGTGTATGTATGTATGTATGTATGTATGTATGTATGTATCTATGTATCTATCTATCTATCTATCTATTTATTTCTCCTTCCTCCTATTCTATTCCATCTGATAACATGGTCCGTCTCAGATAGCAGTGAATAATCTGTAGACACCGTGAAGTTGTTTGTATTGTTGCTTAGTTTAAAGATTAGAATTAAAACAAGTCTTCAATAACCATTTCAAATATTGACTGAATATCTGCATCAAAGAAATAAACTTCCCAAATCCAGATCATGATTAGTAACTTCCTAACTACAAATAGTGCAAAAGTGGGTTTTGACCTAGATCTTATAGTGGATTCTTTATTCCTGACGTCAATGTATTTAACAAATAGCTCGTCCATTTTGAAAAGGGTATATGTACATATAAGTAATTTACACGATAATTATTTCACCGAAACTTGTATTAAATATTAGACATATCTCGTGCGTGCGTGCGTGTGTGTGCGTGTGTTGTGCGTACGTGTATCCGTGTGTGTGTGTGTGTGTGAGTAGGTATACTTACTAACGATTCGGTAGAAAACACACACAATTCAACTATCCAAATACATAAAATGCTGAACATATTCATTCATTAGCATATCAAGGTATTCTCTACACGCGGTCGCAAATTCATTCAACTTCCCAAGAACAAGAATATACCCACTGAAACAGCTGATAAAGCAGCTTTAACAAATTGGCCAAACTGAAAATATCTACTTTGATGTAAATAACAGAACATACAGAGCTACTCACTGAATACTCACACCATGTGTGCACATGCATACGCATAAACTCATTACGATATCTACACAAAATAAATGCCGCATCACTCTTTAAACACATCTGGAATTTTAAGGAATACGGGATGAAGTTGAATATAAAATAGGAAATAATAGACTGGGCACAAGCATACTTGGTTTTAAATTGAATTAATATTCAATCTATCACCCTATCTATA
>NC_068990.1:39228159-39231722 GCF_001194135.2 Octopus bimaculoides | reverse complement strand
ATATATATATATATATACGTACATACATACATACATACATATATATATATAAATATATATGTGTGTGTGTGTGTATGTATATACAGCAAATGAATTTTATACATCAACTTTTTAATTCTGATGTGTTGAGTTCGATACCACATGAATGAATTTTGCCTATATTATTGGATAATATCGCAATATTCATGAGATCGAATTTCAATGAAACACTTGCAGCAGGGTAATGTAATAAAAGGACTCTGTTCTCTTTATTTGTAAACACACACACACACACACGCATGCATGTGTGTGATGTGTGAGTGTTTTGCAGCTGTGTATATGAGTAATATATAACAAAACAGCAATAAACAAAGAACACCAGAAAAAGCTGCATATTTCAAATGTTTTTCACTTTCATTACATTTCTCTATATATTCATTAATTACATAACAAGAATAGAAACTATTTCTACGCTCTCGACAAAAGAACGTAAGCCTAGAGGTGTCAACATTTTATATAGACGATTAATGATAATAATAATGCACATAACAACAGTACAATTATAAAATATACACAGATAACTTATATCACTCAACTATGATGGATTCTCTGCTGACGTAGAACTCTGACTCACTCTCTCTCACTTACTGTATATATATATGTGTATATATATATGAATATTAATACGAATATAATTATATATTCATAGTTATATTTCTACATATCTACCTTTTTATCGACTTATTTCTTTATATCTATATATGTATGTATATATATGTGTGTGTGTATATATATATATATATATATATATTTATATTCAAGGGTTCTTTGGTTTGCTTGGAGCGTTGGAGAGTGTGCAAATGAGTAAATGATATAAATGTGTTAAAACCTTTGAGCAATGCAGTTGGAAATCTTGGCAAAATATGTAAGATGATGTCGATAAATGAACAGAAAGAGATTGCATTACCGTACATAGGTTGCTTCGTAATCATAATATTTCAGGAAAACCTCTCCTTTTCAAATAGACGCATGGAAGTAACGTAAGAGTTTGTGTCATACGTGTTGTAAGAAACAACTTTTATAGAATGCTATTCTATAGTTTTTGTTATTTAAGATATATTATATGAGTAACAACAAGCCATGTGGCTTCTCTAGGAAAGCAATAGTAAGCGTCATCGCATGATAAATTGATACTATCGCCTGACAGATTGGTATGACCACTCCTCAAATGACTTACATTTTTCTAAACTTGCCTTAAAATTCAGCCAATGTCTAGTGACCTTTTCCATCACTCCTTCATGTACCTGTACTAACTAAACATACCAAAACACTCATTGTTGCTGCTATTGCCTTACCCTACCACTTGCTACTACTGGTACTATCTACCGTTGCCAGTTGTAACTATAAATATTTTAATCCCTCAATATCTTTAGTCCAGCCAATAAAAGTACATTTCTTAGAAGTATTCCTTTATTTTCTTACTTTTATTTTCAATGAGAAAATATTTTCGAAATATTATAGGATTATGAAAGCGACTATGCCAGGGGTCCTTAACCATTTATTTTACCTATACACCCCTTTTATTCCTATTTTACTTGGATGAACCCCATAGCCATTCGATTAAAAAAAAATCCTACTGTTTTTCATAACTAAATGTTATTAGAACTTGTATAAAAATTTTGATATTTTGTGTATTGTGGATGTATAACCAATTTATTGCACATAAACTTTACTGGTCTAAAGCATAATTTTTTCATGGCCCCTGAAAATTTACTGTGGACACCCAATTTACTATATTGTACCCATAGACCCACCAAAACCTTATATGGATTCCCAGGGTCCACATGGACAACCACGCTTGATAACCCCTGGGCTATGTAAAGGTAATACAATTTCTTTTCTCCTTAATTACATGTATTGACATCTAACATATTTTGCCAATTTTCAATGTTTTTTCAAACATTTAGAGCACACACGCACATATATATCTATATGCATACGATAGGTTGTGGTTCTTGAGGGTTATACTGCGTGATCATACTATCAGACAGTGGCCATGGCACCACGTTTTGTATGGAACTCGACGCTCATTAGGTAAGCACGATATTGATCTAAGTGTAACTTGTGGCTGCTGCAGAAACTCTACGCACAAAACATCTTGGAAAAGTAAAACATTCCGAATAAATTCAGAGCTAACATAGCGAGGTTAAAAATCTTGAAATGGAGCATTATTATTTTCTAATAATACTCAGGTAGCATATGAGGTAAACAATAGCCTGTATGTGTAGATGTTAAGAATTAGCATTACATAGAGATATAGAGGATAAAGACAGGATATGGACTTACGATAATATAAACGGTGAAGTTTAAGATTTGCATTGGAAATTAGATATAGATAACTGAATGCAAGTACTAGCTAAACAAAATAGTAACTTCACAATTACCCTTAAATATAGACTTATAAACGCCGACAAGACAGAGACTGCTTTACATAACAATATTAATAGTAAAATTAGGAAAGCTTCTGATATCACCCTCTGCGTGGCATCGGCGAAGTCATTTCACATTTCAACGATAGCATAAGTAAAAATAGAACCATTGATTTCCAAAGAGATATTTCCCACGATGCTAAGCTTCCTTAGATATTTTCCTGTCTCAGATAGTGACATACAAGTTTTCATACACATTTAATAATGGTTCTGACTGGATCATATGGTGCGATTTGATCGGTTCCTTTGAAGTGGAAATGAGATCATTTCACAGTGTCGACGTCTGTTAACATTTGATTTTACTTGATAGGTGCCTTGCATAAGAGGTTCATATCGACCACGTTTGATTTTATAAGGATGACGCCCTGGTCATATTAAGGAGTGCTAATAATTACGTGCTAGATAAAATAAGAAAACATTTTATCCAGGTTTTCAAATACTTTTGGATTTATTACCAAAATACAACCAATTTTACCTTATTTAACTTCCTAGATACGATGTTAGATTTAGATACTAGAGAATACAAACCTTACACTTGTGAGAAGTTCGCCTGCATTAACACCCGGTCCTGCTATCCGGTTTTGTTGTCCAACAAACTAGTTAAGGGAGTAACCAGAAAGGTCTTGGTCCTATATATAATAAAGAAATCTTTGACAGGTGCACACCTATTACAGCCATGGCCTTTCGACAGGCGTGTTTAAGAAAGAAATCAGTTACACACCCAACCCAAAGCCACCGAAAGAACTACATCACCCTACTGTGATCTTATTCATACCTCCTTTCTCTCTTCATGTAAACTCCAGCATTATTGTTGTTGGCACTCCGTCGCTTACGACGTCGAGGGTTCCAGTCGATCCGATCAACGGAACAGCCTGCTCGTGAAATTAACGTGCAAGTGGCTGAGCACTCCACAGACACGTGTATCCTTAATGTAGTTCTCGGGGATATTCAGCGTGACACAGTGTGACAAGGCTGACCCTTTGAATTACAGGCACAACAGAAACAGGAAGAAAGAGTGAGATATCCTATGACCGCGAGTCCGCTGTCTTAACCACTGGGCCATTGCGCCTTACATGTACATAGAAAATGAAGTTC
>NC_068990.1:39226803-39228149 GCF_001194135.2 Octopus bimaculoides | reverse complement strand
TATATATATATATATATATATATATATATATGCGTTTGTGAGTGTACTCTCATTGACAATCCTTTATATCTACTCTCTAATTTTATTTCTTTATTCCTCTCTTTTTCAACCCCTACCTATCTACCTTCTTTTATAATGTTTTATCATTCTTTCGTCCCTCTCTGTATAATATCTGTTTGCTTCAGCATTCTGTAGTGCGGCATAAATCAGAATTCACCAAAGAAGTACGCGATTTGCGGTATATTATATATCTTGAAACATTTCTCAATCTTGCTCCCCTTTCCATCTCTCTGTCCTCTCTGTTTACACATACACACATGCTCACGCACAAATATAGCTGTCTGATAATATGCATAAGTATATATGTAGATATCTGCAAGCATATATTTGTGTGTGTGTGTGTGTGTGTGTGCGCGCGCGCGCGTTTTTATATATACGTGCAAGCTTTAATGTAGTTTTTTGAAATATGGAAAATGTACTATTTTATCTGGTCAAATACTGTGTGTTTGAAAACAAGCAGGTGATGCCGATCTATGAAACTCATTGTTATGCCATTTCGCCAGGTAAATATATGTAATCTGTATTCAGTGTTTGTATTGTTCTGTCAAAATGGTTTGGTGTATTTCTTTATGTATGTACGTGCGTATTGAAATGCCTTTATATTCCTGTGTACATATTTAAGTGGAGTTTTGTTACTTATAACTAATTAATTAGCACATCCACAAATGTATGCATATCTATGTTTATCTATAATATACATAGATACACACACTTATTAAAATACATCTAAATACTGGGAAACCTAGTTATAAAATAACGAGGAAAACAAACGCTTTTTATTATGTTCATGTGCAGCAATATATGTGGGAAGACTCTTCACGGACCATTTCGTTGTTTGGTAAATGCCTCTAAGGCAAGACGTATTCAACCTCCTTCCACAACACAGAATATTGGGTAAACCGCTTTATAAAACATCCAGAAATTAAACACCGTAATGGGTAGCCCAGTTTGTATACCTGTGCTTTCGGAGGCTCTTCATTAATTACACAATATACAATTTAGGCATAAAACAGAGGAGAATTCACACAAAAAAAAAGACGAAGATAGGTGGTGTAGACAACAAACAGATGTATTTGTATAACGCACGGGAAGTGAAAAAGCCTTTAACGTTTCGAGCCTACGCTCTCTCACAGAAAGAAGCAGGGAGAGAGAAAAAAAGGAGAGAAAAAGAAATGAATATTAGGTGGTACTGACTGTGAGGGGAAACTAGGTACATTTTCTATAAGGTGCGAACAACAAACAGGGAAACAGCTTATATATATATATATATATATATATATATATAT
>NC_068990.1:39225397-39226521 GCF_001194135.2 Octopus bimaculoides | reverse complement strand
TATATATATTCATGCATACATACTTATATACATACAAACATACATGTATATACATACGTACACACACACATGCATATATACATATATATGCACGTACACAAATACAGTATATCCATGATAAATTGAATTTATCCTTAGTTTTACGCCATGCTTCGTGTTAGTCTCGAGTAACAATTATTTCCATTACTTCTGACTATAAAACATTGTTCCCTAGTCTTTTCACAGTGCTTCCCAACAGTGTTTCCCAATCCTTTTATATATTTGTAGGCCACCAAGAGTCCACAGACCCCAGGTTGGGAACCACTGCTATAAAACCATGAAAATGAACCTATAATCTACTGCTGATGTGTGTGTGTATGTGTGTGTGTGTGTGTGTGTGTGTGTGTGTGTGTGTGTGTGTGTGTGTGTGTGTGTGTGTGTGCGTGCCCACGTGCATATGTGTATGTATATCCGTTGTAATGTTATCAGTTCAGGTATTTAAAAGGTATTATATAAACGACATTTTACAAGAGCGGAAAACGAGACCTGATGATACCACGGACATCGAAATTACTACCTCTCATTCTACGACCGTCCGTTGAGCCGACGATATGTATGTACTGCGAGATGTATATCAGTTATAAAAGTACAAGGAAGAATAGAATCAATAGAGTGCATTTGATGTAAACTTCATAGTGGCCATAGGAAAGGCAATATATACGTAACTCCACGTTCCTCTTTGTATATGTTCCCTTTATACTTACAAGCATAAATACATGCATACATAGCAGTGTACTCAGGGCAATTTGAAAATGTAGTTACCACTCTTCAGTATTTCTCATTGACGACAGCTAAGGAGCTAGAATCGTTGTGTCTGAGAATCCCGCAGAGGGCAGCACTGAGCAGATATAGTGTTTTTGCACGTTTTATCACAAGAGAGAATTTTTTTTCTCCACAGTAACTGCAGTGAGTTTGCCTTTAGAAGTTGAAATATTCACGAATATATTTTACCTAACCTAAAGTTCATTTATAACTAAACACTGCTTAGCGCTGATACTGCTGAATATAAGTGTGTTTATACATACATACATGCATACATACATACATACATACATACATACGTACATACATACTTATGTATTTAT
>NC_068990.1:39222576-39225351 GCF_001194135.2 Octopus bimaculoides | reverse complement strand
ATATATATAGGGAGATAGATAAATAGATACACACACACACACACATGCACATATATATATATAGCTGTGTGTATTTTTCCCTTGTTTACACACACACACACACACACACACACACACACACACACACACCCACACACATATATATATATATATACATATAAATAAAAAAAATATATATATACATATATATATATATATATATGTGTGTGTGCGTGTGTAGATAAATAAATAGCTATAGATATACATGCATACATACATACATATATATATATATATATATACACACACATATGTGTATGTATATATTGTGTATTTATATTAAAATGAAGAATATGAACGGCAGAAGTGGGAGGAACATGAAAAAAGAAACGAGAAATAGAAAAGAAAAAATATTGCCAAAACCACCAGCTGCAACAGCATCACGAGGAACAGCATCGATAATGACATCGCTGAAACAAGAACATTTAATAATCAAGAATTATAATGATGAATGCAGCAACAATGATACAAGAAGCGCAAAGGTAAGGTAACAAACGCCAAAGGACATTCAACATCACCACCACCACCACCGCCACCACCATGGCGCCACCGCCACCACCACCATCACCAGCACCACCACTACCACCACCGCCAGCAGTAGCAGCACCACCACCACCTCCTCCTCCTCCTCCTCCTCGATTTCCATGCTGAACGTCTCAACCACTATAGATAAACCTACGGCAAGTAAACAATAAGAATACCATGAATACAACCAATAAAGAAAAAAAAATCATTTGCGAGGAGAACAACAATTACAACAACATTAATAAAAATAACGATGATCGTAGCAACATCAACACCAGCAATGATCATAAGAGCAACAACGAAAAATTTTAAAACCGAAAATAGTCAATCTACCTAGGGCCGAATAGAAACGTTCTTGTGACATACAGCGTTCTTGAGACTTGCCATTTGGTGTCAAAGCCAACTCCACCAAATATTTTCCTCAATACCGCTTTCTTTCATTCCAACCATCCAATATTTCCCAGCCCCATTATAATCACCCCTCAAGTTATTTCCACCATCAAATAGAGTTGATGTTGTCAGGTTCGACACTTATTCTTTTCTACTCTTGGCACAAGGCCCGAAATTTTGGGGGAGGGGGCCAGTCGATTAGATCGACTCCAATACCCAACTGGTACTTAATTTATAGACCCCTGAAAGGATGAAAGACAAAGCCGACCTCGGCGGAATTTGAGGTTCGACACTTATTACACTACATATTTATTCAAGACCTCGCTTCATTAGGAGAAGGGGACAAAATAACTTATAGAATTTCGTTGTGTTCCTTACGTTCATAGTTCGAATCCTATCGAGTTCAACTTTGTATTTCATCATTCCGGGTTTGATTGGTCCTCTTGTATCTTGGTATTTACTCTCTGTGATTATGTCTCCTACGATGGTCTTCGGTTGACCAAATAATTGTGCTCGATATTTGATGGACGGAAATTCGGAAACTCAACACATGCTTTTGTGCGGCAGAGTTATTATTCCACCAAGTTTGATACTACCGTGTGGTTACTGGATGCCATTATCGGGTGTAGTTTGTTGTTAGTATTGAGGCTAGATCTCCATGCTAAGGCGAATATATTCCATTCCTCCCACTAGTTTAGGTGGCCCTGAAACAGTCATAAGAGTTGTCTTTTCACTGACCTTCGGACAAAGCGATAATAGCACATTATGTTAAATATGTTCCACAAGCACTACAAAGTAGGCTCAACATAGCACTCATACGCAATCATACACACATGTATGTATACGTATATTTGTGTATATATGTATGTATGGGGGCGTTTTATTTGAGTAAGCATGTATGGTCAGATTGTCTACAGCTGCCGTTGAAGGTGATTATGAAACATCATATTCTTCATGGCAGGACACATACTTGCACATATCTATGCACACACATATAAAAACATAGGCACAAACTCACACTGGAATTGCAACACTATAACACAGATATAACCTCATCGAAACTTATAGTAAACTACCATAACTACGTTTGAAACAGGCCCTCAAGTATCACTCTAAAATAACACACACTAATATGTGCCATAAACCATCAAATATAACAACACAACATATAGTACACGTCACAACACAACACAAGAGACCACGATCCGTACAACCACATTCCATAAGAGAAAAAGCGTACGTCAAAGAACATCAGTATGACAAATATCACCACACACCTCTTAACACTACCACACCGCAACCCGTACCTCAATTACCACCATCATCAGCTGCACCCACTGTTCACCGCATTAAACGAGCGAAGGGAGGTGCAATGTTGAAAATATATTGCCATGGCAACAAGATTTAACAAGCATTTCCTCAAATATCAACGAAAATTAAGTTATTACTTTAATTTCCCACTTGACAAGTTGTGTAAGCGATCCATACAAATGGCAGTGTTGTGTCACTAGCGATTGAACACCACACCGTCTTTCAGCGCCATCATATTAATGTAAACACACCAAACACTACATAAGCACAACACCGCACCTATGTAAACACACACACAGACTGACCATGTATGCTTATTCAAAAAAGATGCAGAAATATATACATACGTGCGAGCGTGCGTGCGTGGTGTGTGTATGTGTGTGTGTGTGTGTGTGTGTGTGTGTGTATTATAAATATATACATATACAAATGTGTAAATTTACATGTTCATATTTATATATACATATATGTGTGATTATATATATATATATATATATACATATATATATA
>NC_068990.1:39220911-39222321 GCF_001194135.2 Octopus bimaculoides | reverse complement strand
ATATATGTATATATGGGGAGAGAAAGAGAGAGAGAGAGAGAGAGAGAGAAAATGAGGTCCCGCAAAAGTATACGCATATTGAAAGATTATAATGTCATTGCCTATTTGATTTCAAAATTTAATAGAATCTAAATCTATAGATAGAATTTAATTGTTTTGTGAACGCCAGTTTTCAACATGAAGACCGTTCTAGCCCAAGCACTTATGATATCGCAAAGCAATGGATTCGTAAAAAGCCAGAAACATTTCGTTAGGTATTTGTGCAGATTCTCATTGAATGAGTGCCACAATTCGCTGACTTTCTAATTGAGTATCGTCATAAAAAGTGTTGCGGAATGAAGCACGGTGAACGCAGAATGTATTCTATTGAACTACAGCGTTCCATCATTAAACTTCATCAATGTAGGCCCCGTACATTAATTACTACAGCAATGTTCGGTTTCCCTATCTAGGTAGAAATAAAACTACCTAGCATGGGACGAAATCAAAATGCGGTGGACACTTGAGATTGAATTTCATATCCCACGACTTACTTGCAGCTCAGATATTTCTGGACACTTACAAGCAGTTTCTAGTATCCTTCCTTGACTTCTGGAGCTCATCGATGTGTGAGTGGTCTTCCTAAACGTTCTTTTGAACATTCTGAACAGCTCCATCTACTTCAAACTTATCACTAATTTTATTGATGGTACGTTGTGTTGATGAATCTGTTTAAAATTCCACTTTGAGCTGTCCTTGCACTTCGATTGCGTTTTCAAACTTTCAGTAGGAATTTAAAGTAAATTTCCTTTATTCAGGGTTTAGCCTGGCTCCCTACATTTTTGATTGGTTACATTCAAGAAACAATGAATGATGAGTTATCATCTGTTAAACGGTGTATATATTTTGAGGGGATGTGTGTATGTGTGTATATGTGGGAGGGAGGTTGTGTGTCTGCGTCAAGTAAATATATTGAGAGGGCACAAGAACGCGAAAGCACACGTTTATACGGAAGGGGTGTGCAATTGACAATACGAAGAACAACAAAGAAAATTTAATATAAATTTGACAACAAAAATATAGAAATAGAATCACAATGAAAATATAATATATCTGCAACATCACCCCAGAAATAGATAGATAGATAGATAGATAGATAGATAGATAGATAGATAGATAAATAAATAGATAGATAGATAGATAGATAGATAGATAGATAGATAGATAGATAGATAGATAGATAAATAAATAAATAGATATATAGATAGATAGAGAGATAGATAGATAGATAGATAGATAGATAGATAGATAGGTTTCTTTATTAGCCACACAGGGCTCAACACAGAGGGGACAAAATACAAATGTAGAGTTTTTCTTTTCGAGGGGGTCGAAAACAAAGCAGAAAAAAAAAACAAAAGTGGGGACAACGAT
>NC_068990.1:39218799-39220107 GCF_001194135.2 Octopus bimaculoides | reverse complement strand
GGTCAGGTATTCCTCGTCGACGCCCAGGTTCGCACCGAGATCGTCGTCGTACCTGCCCTCCACTAATCCCCTATAGAATGACTTCGTTGTGATAGATAGATAGATAGATAGATAGATAGATAGATAGATAGATAGATACATACATACATACACACGTGTACATATATATACATGCATGAGTATCTACAGATAAACAAAAAACGAACACAGGTGTATAAACAACATACAGGTGTATTAGTTTAATGCTCGGGAAAGGGAGAAAGCCTTTGACGTTTTGAGCCTACGCTCTTCAACAGAAAGGAACACGGGGAAATAAACATAGAGAAAAAGAATAAAAAGAGAGAATAAAATAAAAATATATATTATATATATAGATATATAGGCTGTGTGGTAAGTAGCTTGCCTACCAACCACATGGAACTGGGTTCATTCCCACTGCGTCTTCTACTATAGCTTCAGGCCGACCAAAGCTTTGTGAGTGGATTTGGTAGATGGAAATTGAAAGAAGCCCGGAGTTTTCTTTTCTCAGTCGAGTTCCAGATTATCTTTGCAATTTCGGCTAGTTATACTCGAGATTACTCTAATGTGGCCAGCCACAAGGAAAAACTAAGTTAAGAGTATCAGATTTCTTGGAAGAAAGCAACGAATGTATATGAAAACAAGAACGGGGGAAAAAAACGGAGAATGTTACACAAATACAAATAACAGGACATAACAACAGGTGTCTTTCGACTAATGACGAATTAAATTAAGCTGGCGTGTGTGGAAGTAAAGCCTTACGGCAGGAATACACACACACACACACACACACACACACACACACACACACACACATATATATATAATGCATGCACACACACATTCATATATAGTTATGAAGAACAATATGAAAAACATCAATAAGAATAACGATTTTGATAATTATTACCAGAAGATTCGATTACAATGCAAAATTTATCAGGCTGACGTCAAAAGGGAAAAGTAACTTCTCTCTCTCTCACACCCTTTTTGTGCCCCTCTCCAACTCTCTCTATATATGATGTATAGAGAGAAAGGGACAAACGTGCTCGCGCACGCACACACATGCGCATATCTATCTATCTATCTATCTATCTATCTATCTATCTATCTATCTATCTATCTATCTATCTATCTATACATACATATATATATACATACACATTTGTATATATGTGCATAATTATAATTGTATACAATTAAACCTTGGGAGAGTCATTATGCCGGTAATAAACACACGCACTGGTTCAGTCCTTTATTAATTTATATAGTTTTTTGTTAAATTATTTC
>NC_068990.1:39218387-39218789 GCF_001194135.2 Octopus bimaculoides | reverse complement strand
AATCTTGCACACGAAATACACATACGAAATATAATTGTATATATATATTCTTTTATTTGTTTCAGTCATTTGACTGCGGCCATGCTAGAGCACCGCCTTGAGTCGAACAAATCGACCCAGGACTTATTCTTTGCAAGCCTAGTAATTCTTCTGTCGGTGTGTTTTGCCTAACCTCTAAGTTACGGTTGTCAAGCGATGGTGGGGGACAAACACAAACACACAAACATGTATAGCACCCTATACATATGTGTTTCCGTCTACCAAATCCACTCAGAAGGCTTTGGTTGGCCCGAGGCTATAGTACATGACACTTGCTGAAGCTGCCACGCAGTGGGAGTGAACCCAGAACCAGGTGGTTGGTAAGCAAGTGACTCCTGCCCCTATATATATATATATATATAT
>NC_068990.1:39216746-39217354 GCF_001194135.2 Octopus bimaculoides | reverse complement strand
TAAAGGCAAGTGTTTTTTACTCTTCTCTACTGTTTTTTGTTCTGTGTGTATCAAAAATATCGCTATCAATCTGGAGTAATAATTTGTAGTTTTGAAATCAGTAGTTCTTTGACTGCTATTTCTGAATTCTCAGTATGGTGGAGAAGCAGGTTACTGTCAATCCCTATATATTTATGATTATAAATTTTTTACCGAAGAAGGTTTTTTCATACTGAGCTACTCGGCAAAATTGTTGATTATTAATTTTATTACTAATTGACGATTCCCTGCCCTGCATATCTATATATATATATATATCGTTAAGTATTCTACATATGTATACATACATACACACACACACGCACACACACACACACACGCGCACACGCATGCACACACATACACACACAAACATTCACAGACAAATAGAATAATTAGCCAAAAACATTTTAAAAGACTAAAGTCAAATGACTTTCTGATAGTGGCCATTAAATACTACGTGACTCTAAGGACTATGTCTGTGTAAGCGGACAGATCTGTATATGCACATACATATTTATGTATACACACACACACACACACACACACACACACACACACACACATATATATATATGCATAAATATTTA
>NC_068990.1:39210537-39216468 GCF_001194135.2 Octopus bimaculoides | reverse complement strand
TATATATATATATATATATATATATATTTGTGCGTATGTATATACATACATATATATGTTTATATATGCAGATATATATATATATATATATATGTATACGCACACATACACACACACTCACAGCACATACACACACATGTCTAAGTTGCTATATACGTTTTGTTCGTACGCATCAAAATAATGAGCAATTAGAAACAAATTACAACACATTGTAGATTATACTTGATAATAGATGTGAATTTATCAACACAAATGAGATACATATATGTATTTTAAAATATTTTTCTTGTGGCGTTTTGTATTCCGTTGTTTAATTGTTATAATTGTCTATTTATTAGTTTTTATTTTTGTTTTTAGTATAGCTTTTCCTGTATAATTGTTGTTGTTCTTGTTTAAGTGGATTCCTTTTAATCAAGTCAGACACATAAATCATCAACTGAAAATGTCAATCTTCAAAGGTCAACACTGGATTTTCTTACACTCTTTTTGTTTCTATTCTATTTTAATTTGTGCGCTTTTACTACATCAGTTGCTGCTGTATACGTTGATGTTGTTGTCGTTATCGTTCTGTCTTTCGTTTGCAAACTTTGCAAATGAATAAAATAACATAATCATAATTAGTTCTATTCTCTAACGAGTAAGACGATGATGCTCGTGGTGATGATGATGATGATGACGACGACGACGACGACTATGTTGATGATGACGACGACGACGACGACGATTAGGGAAATAGCGACAACGACGACGAGGACGATAATAATGATGACGACTCTGTTGATGGTGTCGATGATGAAGGAAATTTAACGAAAATTTGATTTGAAGAAAAGTTGGCTACTATTTCTGGCAGGTCAAATAGTGACGTAGAGTCTCTTGCTGTTGGGGCAAGATAAAAATAAAACATTAAGTGATATTCTTTGTACTTAGATTGGAAACAAGTAAATGTTTACGTTGCTCGGGGCACTCTCTGAGGATCAGAGTTACTCAAGGACCCATGCACATTACTGGTATATATTTCATTGACAATCCGAGATTTGAGATGAAAATAAATTAGACTTTAGCGAGATTTGAAACGAGAATGCAAGTGAAAGAGCTTAAAACTATGATATACTCCGTACATATGTATTTTAGCACAGACCGACATTTCATTGCAACAACATTGTTCACAAGATGATCTAATCACAATCCCTGAGCCTACAGATATTCTCTTAGGTATCAACTCATAACTGCTCCCATTATGTTGGAAATTATGCTGAAAGTAACGATATAGCACGTGAAGATCTGCAGCAAAACCTTCCACACATTTTGGTCGCCAAATTTTCCTTTTAAACCCACCGTTGACCTCGTGAACAAAACCGTTGACCGTGTTTGCTCTATGGACCTATTCACTAATTATGCATCTCAGGTCTACATCTATGTTTTATCATCTTATCGATTAGAATAATTCTTTAACGTAGCCCTATAACAACGTATTTTACCAGCGTAAGACACTCTACGCAGCTGGTTACCTTGCTTGAAATAGCAGCCGTATTTCCCTCAAACTTCTCTTTACTGCCTTGAGAAGGAAGGGTACATAATTCTTCAGACTTAAATATATATATTAGGTGTGAAAAGATCTTGGAGGTGACAATAACAACAATAACATACTTACATGCTGTAGAACCATAACCCATAATGTACAAGGCTTTCTCCAACTAATGTAACATGAGCAAAAAAAGATGAGCCGGTCAAGGAACCGAAAGTGAAAGTAATTATTTAACACTAACTGCTCTAACTATACTAATGACAAAAGCATCAACAGTGAGAGCAATTACAAAATCAACAGTAGCTAGTCAGGACCACGTTTTATAAAATGATTCTAAACATCACCGTAAAGTATCCAATCTGTAACACTGAAAATCCTTAGTCGCATGTTATTCAATACGTCTCTCCCTCCCAACATGTCTGCCTCTCAGAGGAAAAGGTTTCGGTTATTTTGATGATGCTAGGCTGCTGACCTCTAAATCAATGCCCCCCTTTTTTTAGCCAGGATTAGGGGTCAGCTGATAGTTTCATTTCATTGACAATAACGAAGCAGAGATCAACCGATAAATCTACTTGAGGGTGAAAGGCAAATTTAAGCCCTGATCTATTTGAACTCAGAACGTAAAGAGCAGGTGAAATACCCCGGGTATTTACACAATTAGTAATGACGATGTCTGTCGGTCTATCTGTTTGACGCGCTCTCTCTTTCTTTCTTTCTTTCTTTCTCTTTCTCTTTCTTTCTCTTTCTCTCTCTTCCTTCTCTCCCTCCCTCTTTCTCTCATACACACACAGACAAGAACGCAAAAATCCTACCTCATTGACAATTTAGAAGATTTCCTCAAAAGACGATAAAAGTGCGCATGTACTGATATTCATACATATCCTAAATAAGTAAGTAAGTAAGAGAGAGAGAGAGAGAGAGAGAGAGAGAGAGAGAGAGAGAGAGAGAGAGAGAGAGAGAGAGAGAGAGAGAGAGAGAGAGAGAGAGAGAGAGAGAGAGAGAGAGAGAGAGAGAGAGAGAGAAACAGCGAAACAGAATCAGAAAGAAAAAGAGTGATTGAGAAATAGAGAGAGACAGTATCAGAGAGAAGGAACGAGACAAATAATAGATAAAAAAACATGTGCGTATGTTTTTAGTAACCAATTTTTTTGTCTCTCTATGGAAAGTAAACAGTAAACATCGCGTTGAGACAACCTGTTTTGCTCTCTGAGTGCAAAGAAGATTGTTTTAGATAGTTTTAAAAAGAGTTCGTGTAAGACCTGTAGTTTATTTTCTGTCCAGAGAGAGAACAGTACCTGAAAGCTACTTAATATGAAAATCAATACTATGGGAAACAAATTGCTGTGCCTCATTTGCATTATAGTAGTATTGGGAAAATTAATTTATTAATTAATCCTTGTGATTTTAATTTTCTGAATAGCTCTAGGGTAACTGCAATTTACTAAATCACACCCTTACTCGTAAGTTTTCCGTACAACTGTATTATCACATCGCTATGCAGTAATTACTCACAAACATACAGATACAGACACACACACACGCATACATACATACATACATGTTGTGGCCAAGACACTGTACAACGAAATCCGCCGACAGGATAACCCCGGGGCTAAGGAGTTGAAAACCCATAATGAGGTAGAGGCCATTACCACTCACAATATGAAAGAGTATTGGTGGAATGTCCCAATAAAAACCTCAATAAAGTGCAGACATAATAGACCGGATATAGTAATCTGGGACAGAGAAGAGAAACTGTGTACAGTAGTAGAAATCAGCTGTCCTGCGGATGTCAACATCACGCTAAAGATTAGAGAAAAAGAGAACAACTACGCCGAGCTACTGAGAAATTTGCAGATACTCCACTCAGACTACAAGTTCAGATTCATACCCGTGATTGTTGGGGCATTGGGATATGTAACGAACTGCCTCAACAAAAACCTGCAAAAATTAGGGTTCTCAAAACCTGAAAGAAAAAGGCTGATTAGAAGACTATAGATTCAAGCCATCAATGGAACTGCAAAGATATGTAAAACTTTCCAAACATTTAGCACGTAAATACATATGCATGCATCTAGACATGAAAATATATACATAAAAACGCATCCATAAAACAAACATACAAATCTGCGCATACACTAACACCAAATACTACACACACACACACACACATATGCACAAATACCTAGATGATGTTGATAAAAGTTCCAATGAAGGAGCCTTGAATCTATGTTAGAGTCCGGCTCTTTCTCTATGAACAAGAAATACAGAAATGAAACTGATTGATAACATACATACATTACATACATACATACATACGTACGTACATGCATATATGCATACATACACACATATGAAGGCGCAAGGCTCAGTGGTTAGAGTATCTGGTTTACGATCGTGAGGTAGTGAGTTCGATTCCCGGACCGGGCTGTGTGTTGTGTACTTGGGCAAGACACTTTATTTCACACTACTCCAGTTCACTCAGCTGTAGAAATGAGTTGCAATGTCACTGGTGCCAAGCTGTATCAGCCTTTGCCTTTGCTTAGGACACGCATCGGTGGCGTAAGAGGGGAGACTAGTATGAACGAGCGACTGCTGCTCTTCTACAAGTTAACTTTCTCTGGATTTGTGTCTCGAAGGGGATCTTTGTCGGTGCAATCCCATGGTCATTAGTGACCGAAGAGTGTCTTTTACACACACACACACACACACACACACACACACACACGCCCAGGCGCGCGCGCGAACACACACACACACACACACACACACACACACACATTTGTATGCACTTGTAATAAAATATGCAGAAAATTGTGATAATATAAGATAGATTATTTCTTCTGACTAGAATACTCTTAATTTACTAACGCTATTATGCAAATGGAGACAAACCTGTCTCGTAATTTTATTTCAAAATTCTCGATTGTATTCTCCAAAAAATATGCAATTATTTCCTTTATTTTACATTCTCCTTAATAGAGGTTAGCATCTCAAGTATATTATTTCAAAACCAACGCCCTAATTACAAATTTCTGCAAAGCTCATTTGTTCCATGTTTGTTTCAATTGTTCTTAATTGAATTCCTTCTCGCCTCGCTTAAAATTATCACTGAAAATGTCAATAGAAAATTTATGACATTTGGTAAATGAGCTTTCATTATTTGAAGTTGCCCATAGGAATTAAATTATGTTATGGCTTCAAGTAATATATTTTTCATTTTTGTAATGATACATTATTAGAATAGATATTATTAGCTATTATCCAGTTGTGAGTTGAGAATACACTCTGTATTTTGCTGGTTGTGGGCATATTATTTCATTTTAACTGTTATTTTATTTAGTAAAGCATTAATACTATATAATCTCATATCTTGTCACTAAGTATCTGGGACCTAAGTTTTGGAGCAAAGCGGCACCAATTGCCTGGTAGTGATATCAGTGCAATGTTTCTTCTATACGGTAGAAAAATAGAAAAGTGACCTAACTCTTGAAGGTTAGCTATATGTATTTCAATACGAAACTGTACGGGCTTGCGTGAGTATATACATACATAAATGCATACATACACGCATACATACATACATTTGGGATATTGGACTGGACACCAGATGAGATACGCAACTTGGACATCAAAACCAGAAAGGTACTGACCACCACTGGCAACTTTCACATTAATAGTGACACTGAGATGGTTTATATGAGACGAAGTGATGGCGATAGAGGCATAAGATTAGTTTAAACAGACTTTAAGTGTCGCACTGTATCACTCAGAAAACACCTGCTGAACAGTATATTCTATGCATACTCAAAGTGCGAGCAACATCTTCAGAGCTGGAGAAGAACTACTGTGCCGTTGCTCTGAGAATACAACTGCCTCGTTCGACCCTAAGGAGGCTGGGGTGGCCTAACTAAACTGAAGCTTGGAGGAGAAGCAGGCATCATACCATCAAAAAGCAATGCATGGGTACACATCCTGTAAGCTACAAAGTAGCAATTGCATTGACAGGAAGAGTAGACTCCCTTGGATGTGCAATGGATACATTTTATCCCACCGAGAAGGATATGCCTTCACTATCCAGAAAAGGAAATAGCTACTAAATACCTGATAAACAAAAGGGACAAAGATACCACTAAACCTCTACGTTGTGATAAATAAATGTCGGCTCTGCTGTACGAGTGTGGAAGATATCATCCATATCATCAGCAGCTGCCCCCAAATGTCTACGAGATACTATCTGCTTCTGAGGCATGATATAGTTGCTATGACTAGTTACAATGCTATCCGTAGGAAGGACTGCCCTGACGTATACATCAAACGCATGCCACAACCAGCAGGTATTCTCACCTCTAAAAACAAATAACACTGGTGGACGTGCACTGGTGTATATATATATATATATATAT
>NC_068990.1:39205792-39210277 GCF_001194135.2 Octopus bimaculoides | reverse complement strand
TATATATACATATATATATATATATATATATATATATGGAGGCGCGTGGCCTAGTGGTTAGGGTGTCAGCACCTTGATCGTAAAATTGTGGTTTCGATTCCTGGACCGGGCGACGCGTTGTGTTCTTGAGCAAAACACTTCATTTCACGTTGCTCCAGTCCACTCAGCTGGCAAAAATGAGTAACGCTGCGATGGACTGGCGTCCCGTCCAGCTGGGGAACACATACGCCATTGAAACCGGGAAACCGGGACCATGATCCTGGCTAGGCTTTAAAAGGGCGCATCTATGTATGTATGTATGTATGTGATTAAGCAGTAGAAGGTACGAGTGTACACAACTGAATTTTACTGCCACTGCAGCACCACTATCACATCAGAAAAGCTATTAGAATACCACTACAACAAAATCTACGAGGGTATGCTGAAACGATCCTGGCTTTGTGTAAATGAAAATACAGGAAGATCAGTTAATTATAATTTTATTCAACATATTCTCCACTCAAATTGGCACACTTATTGCAGTGGTCCTTCAGTTTTTCTAAACCCTATAAAAGAACTTGGAAGGTCGGGCCTCGAACCAGGTCTTTCCCGTTACATTTAGAGTCTGGAACTTTTCAGCACCTGCTTGCATACTAAACCACCATAACTACTATAACACAAATACAGTATTACCATGACAACTACAACACAACGCATCCACTCCAACTGCGCTAAATTACCACCACTGTAATACTACTTCAAAAACAGTGACCTTATGGTGTCTGGTGTCTACCACTTCAACAGACACAATCGTCGGTGTCATCATTGCCACTGGCACCATTATCAATAATGTCACCACCATCACTACCATTATTATCACCCTGATTATTCCCAACACTACCATCACCACCATTACTAACATAACAATAATCCTTCTAACACTACCGTCATAAGCATCTGTACCACCGCGAGCAACATCATCACTATTCCTATCACCATCTTCAAGACCACCAATCCGCCACCCCAACTTTAATTGAACGCTCATTAACGCCTACCAGTTTAGCAAAAACAGCAACAACAATACCAGCCTCGGATGATGAAAAAATATGGGGTCTTTTCTCAGGTCATTCGATCGGCTAAATATAATAGTCCATATCACCCACACTACCATCTTTCAAAAATAGATTATGTAGCCCAGTGAATATTAGTCATGGAAATAAGAGAGTATGTTGTCTGTAACGAACCGGATCGATCAAGGTTGACTTGGGAAGAAACAGGAACAACGAACAAAAGCAGCAAAAGTAATAATGTTAAGAGAACTGTTGATCAAACGTGTTGCTGTCATTTTGATTTCTAAAACAATGTGTCTAGGATTATATTTTGCGCTGTGGCATTCCTTCGTTTTAAGATACTATCTTATGATATAGGTTTATTTGCTGCCTTGTGTTTATTTGCCGCCTTTTTTCGAGACATGCTGAGTGGATTTAGATAGGCTTCAAATTCTGTATTTGTGTTAATTGGCATCTCTAGACAAATTTAAATGGTGTTCTGTCCTTTAAGAAAATTTAACAAAAATTTCCTTAGTTTGACATTTTCCACCATAAAATATATAATAAAGCCTGAATAGACAGGGTCATTGTTTTAGATATGTGAGAGAATGTATCCTATAACAAGATGCAGTAGAAACTCGTTCAGAATAAATTCATAAATTCATATGAAACTGAATTACAACTACGCATTACTTTAGGGGAAATCTGCATAGAGCATGTGTTTAAAAGGAAATAGTTAAGTTAGTCATCTCATGACAAGACAAAGAGTCAAAAAATAACTTACTTCTGTCAAGTTGAAAAATACCAAGCTTTAGGCATGATTCCTTACACTACCACCATGTTTACTATAGTGTATGTAAACATCTTGATATTGTAGTGAAAGTATTTACTAGCTAAAAGCAAACATTTAAAGAAAACGAATTATGTGACCTACAAAAGAAAAGTATGATTCTTATGCTCACCAGTACATGTATGTATGTATGTATGTATGTATGTATGTATGTATGTATGTATAGGAGAAGTCTTAGAATGAATGAATCTACGGAGAATGAGGGATTGTTGCTTTTTGTGTGTCTGCTTTGTGGGAGGATGTGCTTGAGTTGTGCAGACCTGGTCAGCCATCAGAGTTTCACAGCAATCGACCCGTGGTAAATTGTGATAAGGCTATTGTTCACAACACAACATGTGCAGCATGTGGAAAGGTGTGCCTCTCAGTTGGAGGACTGAAAAGAGTTCATTCTGTGGAACCTGTTTCTCCTACCAGCCAGCACAGCAGTGCGTTATGAAATACAATATGCAAAACTTTCACCGGGCTCAAGAGTCAAGCAAGGGCCTCACATTGCATCACCATTGACTCATTTCAATAATTCTTTATAGCGATGGCTTTGCTAGAAATCAGCTAAGAGATGTATGTGTACGAGAAAGCAGCTAAGAGATGTATGTATGTATTTCGTTATTCAATTTTATTTCAAGATTTCTTGCCAATAGTGAAAAACCGGTTTCCAACTTAGATCCAAGGCTCCTTCACTGGAAGTTCAACAACAACAGGGTATCTTAGTATGTATATATATGTGCAAGTTTGTATCGTTTGTTATATGTATATCTTCTCGTACATATACTTGCATATCTAGACCTACTCATATATACTTGAATGATAAAATTCTGGAAATTTTTACAGATTTTTACAGTTCCAGTGATTTGAATCTAAAGTCTTCGAATCAGCTTTCTCCTTTCTAGTTTTGAGAAGCCTAATTTCTCAAGATTGGCAGTTGGGCAGTGTGTTACATATCCCAGTACCCTAATAATTACAGGTATAAATCTGAACTTGTAATCTACATAGAGTAACTGCAGATTTCTCAATAGTTCAGCTTAGGTATTTTCTTTATCGCTGATCTTTAGCTTTATGCTAACATATGCTGAGCAGCTGATTTCCACAACTGTACACGGTTTCTCCTTTCTATCACAAACTGTTATGTCAGGTCTATTGTGTTTACATTTTATTGAGATTTTGACTGCGCCATTCCACCATTATCCCTTTTATGAGTGGCTATGGCTTCCACTATACCGTGGGTTCTCATTTTGTCGTGTTCGGTGTTATCCTTCCGACGAATCTCGTTATACAGTGTCCTAGCTATAACATCATGTCTCATCGGTAGATAACGTAATGACATTTTCGGACAACTGCTTGTGATGTGCGTGATATGTTGGTGTTAACTCCACGAAGTCTGCATTGGTTGTCACATTTTGTTTTGCTTTTCTTATATCTCTGTCCCTTTTGTACATCAGGTATTTGGTTGATATTTCCTGTTCCTGGATTGCAAATGTATACCATTCAAAGTGGGAGACAGTGATCCGGTTGTTGGTCCATGATAAACTGCTTTGGTAATCAATGTTACTATCATCTCTGAGCATTCTATTTCTTACACTAAGCCGCCATAACTACAATACAACTACAATACTACCGTCACAGCTACAGCACAGCTACAACACAGCTACAGCACAGCTACAACACAGCTACAGCACAGCTACAACACAGCTACAGCACAGCTACAGCACATCACTCCGACTGCACAACAGTACTACCATTGTAATGCTACTTCAAAAACATCGCAGTGCCACCACTTCAGCAGAGAAATGTATGTATGTGTGTATTATGTACGCGTGTATACACGCATGTCTGCATGTATGTATGCATGTATACATGTCTTTATGTAAGCATATATGTATAAAGTTATAAGTATTTCCCACTTGCTATGAGATATAAACAAAATAACAAAAGTAAGAAAACGCACTACTCCTTTCGTATTGTAATTCATTAAATTTTTCCTGAACACCTTAATCAAATCAAATTGCTCAAAAATACCCCATTGCATGTTTCAAAGGGCTTTATATCATACGGGTTTGAATGCTATGCAGCTTCATCAAATGAAATTATTAACGTGTTTTCATTCGCTATACATAGACTTTGATTTAACATATCCAAGTAGTCTTGTGTGGTTGAAATATGATTTCAGTAGTATATCTAAAACAAATTACTCAATCGATGAAATTCAGATGAATCTGCCACTATCGGTTTTAGTGTTAAGTCATTTGTATGAAGAACATTGAAAGAAGTAGATGAAGCTGTTATTGTATATAATCTGTGGATTTTTGACAATCTATAAAACGTATTTAACTTTGGTTATTCAGTCGCATTTTATCAGTTAAACCTTTGTCGTATAGATTGATTAGAACATTAATTCTTTTGAATTATTTTTGGCTAATTAGAGTTGTTAATATTTCTATAACAAATCTTCCAGCATGGATGGTACCAGATTTTTGAGTAGTCTTTCTTTATTATAACTAGAGTACTTTCTATGATTGCTACTTTTATGAGTTTATCACGCCTACACACCATGCACAAACATGCACATACACACGCACATACACAAACATCTGTATATATATATATATATAT
>NC_068990.1:39200589-39205610 GCF_001194135.2 Octopus bimaculoides | reverse complement strand
ATACATATATATACAAGTATTATAAGACTCAGTACATTGGGTCGAGTGGACAGTTACGTTTCTTTTATTAGAAAACGATTATCCACTCGAGTCTTGCCTGCGACCTGCTGGCTGATCACGACTGTGACAGAAATGGAGTGACATGTGGTATTTTTGAGGCAAGAAGGGTACTAAAAGCTTCGAGATAGGAGGGATTCTTAATTGAATCTCAGAATTTGAAATATAAGAAGAAATTTAAAGTTGTACAAATGAATTTGTTCAGGGCATCTGAGGAATGTTGAGTGTGTGTATGTGTGTGTGTGTGTGTGTATGTGTGTATGTGTGCGTGCATGTGTGCGAGTTTCTGGAAGCCCTTACTGTTTATATATATATATTTATACATACGCACACACACACACACACATATATATACACATATATATATACACACATATATATATATATATGCATATATATGACAGGCTTCTTTCAGTTTCCGCCTACCAAATCCACTCACAAGGCTTTGGTCGGCCCGAGGCTATAGCAGAAGACACTTGCCGAAGTTGCCACGCAGTGCGACTGAATCCGGAACCATGTGGTTGGTGAGCAAGCTACTTACCACACACTCACTCCTGCACCTATAAAAAAAAAACACGTAAAATCTACAGAAACCATTGATGGCAGTTTAGTCTATAGCTAGGTAGACTATTTCTTGAGTAAATTATGGTGAGAACAGTCAGTGTTGCTGCTGTAACATTAAAGAAGACAAAATATGGAAAATTAATAAGTATCCATTAATATATTCACGTGAAAGAAATAGTGAACTGGCGCCGGACAAAATGCTTAGCTACATTTCTTCCATTTTTTTTTTCATTTCTGTGTTCAAATGACGCCAGGGTCGTAAAAATAAGTACCAGTTGAGTACTGGGGTGGATGTAATCAACTCCCTACTCCTTGCAAAATTGCTGGCCTTGTGTCTAAATTAAAAAGAACCATACTTAGTTCAGATAATCATCGTTCATTTTACTTGGTGAAATTTAAATTACAAGCGAATTAAATGTTCCTGACAGTTAATCAAAATTGTAAATCTTCAGTTAATGATTAAATTTTCTTTTAACTTGGTTCAACAATATTTTTTAAAGGACTCAATAAGAATGCTGATACCTCAGTAATCCCATTGACAATTTCTTACGAATATTAATATTTAAGATTTCAACTTATCAAATAAAGACGGAGACCCTTAATAATTTCATGTCTAGATTCCATTCAGCATTTACACGCCTTCATTAAATATATTTTAATTATCTTGTCTAAAGTAATTAATTTCCATTATTTCCCATTTCAATCTTAATTTCTGCCTCTTTACTTTGCCACCATCTCTCTGAATTCATCGCCTGGTGGATGATGGATATTCACAGACACCATGACAAAGTCAACAGTTAAAGACATTTATCAATCCCATCTCTTTGACATGGGTTCTAGACAATAAACATTCCATCCCATCCCAATTATATTTAGATTAAATTTAAATATGTCAGTATATAAATAATGTATTTCTAAACCTAATATGAATTAACTTGGTAAAATTACATTTTCAGAAATGCTTTTAATACTCCTAGACCTATGGGATAATTATGAAAACAAATAATGCTGATGCCGACTTCGCTACCTTACGCATCTCAACGATATAAAAAAAAAAACCCTGTACAAATATAGTTACATATACGTAAATACAAGCACACACTTACACACACATGCATACATACGCTCATACATCTATACGTTCACAGATACATGCATGCCTACATACAGACATGCATACATGCATAATTTATACATACATAAATACAGACACATACACATACATACAAACGTACGTACATACATGCATACGTACACACATACGTACATAGGTACGTACACACATACGTACATACATACTTACGTACACACCTGCATACATACATGCGTAAGTACATACATACGTACGTACGTACGTACATACGTACATGCATACATACATACGTACACACATACATACATACGTACGTACACACATACATACGTACATACATACGTAAGTATGTACATACCTACTTACACAATACATACATACATACACACACATGCGTACGTACACACATACATACATAATACATACATGCATTCGTACATAAATACATACACAGACAATACAAGAAAAATAAATATATATTTTTTGTTATCAGATTTTGTTATATCGCACGTTCGTATGGCGTGCCTTCGCCAATAACGTACCTCTACTCAACTCCCGAACTCTCACTTCTGACGACTCGACTCAACAGAACTCGACGTCTAGTCCACTCACGGCCCTGGCTCGCTCCACTCGATGCTTCTACGACTAGCTATCACGTTCACTATTTATATGTATTGGACTAGCCTACTTATCGTCTGGGGGCGTCCACACAACAGATTTTCAGTTCAAATTCGTTCTGAAGAGGTGATCTTCAGTTTTGATTATCAGCGCATCGCTCTCCAATGATACTTGGCTTCATAGTTGTGATTCCGATTGGCAGTTTGGAACTTTCTCAGAACATCTTACGTACATTATATCATTAAAATATATCTTATTAACTATTGTGTGATTTTTGTATTTTATGTTTCTGTGCATAATATGTGTCTTCCATGCATGTGTATGCATGTGTTGATGTACATGAACGAATGTGTGTGAGTATGTTTGTGTAGGTATATTTATGTAAATATGCATCTGTACGCGAGTATTTATGAATGTACGTGTGTATGCATATGCATATGTATGTGTGTGCATGTGTCTCTCTCTCTCTCTCTCTCTCTCTCTCTCTCTCTCTCTGCGTGTGTGTATGCATAAGGACTTTAAAGTTCTTAATATGACTTTTGACTATTGTACACCAGGCTTTACTTCCTCCATTTGTAAAACTTTTTTTTTTTCGCAATCTCCTTTATCTATTTTTTTCTTTGTAACTTCCAGGGAAAGTTTCGTATTTTTGGTATTTCTTAGAGTATTTGTGCCCAATTAAGAAAAGAAGCGCCACTAATGTCGACAAGCGCTCACTGTCTTCAGCAGGCAATGCAACCGTTGAAGTTATACTAACGTATAGATATTTAGATATTTAGTAGCGAGTAACAGCGATGACGTTTTTCGGGGAAATTCTAGGCGTCGATGAGACACGACTGTTCGTTTGAGAGGGTTCTCAGGCAAGGAACTACCATAGATAACTTGGAAACATAGCCTGTCCGAGATACACCCAACAGGTATGAAACTGCTGCCAGGTGGGACTACCCAAGATCCTTACAGAGCAGCGAAAATATGCTGCACGGATGCGTGTAATGTTCTACCAGTGCGGAAATATGCCGAACAGCAGTTGTTGCGAATAGGACGAATCCGGGTATCGGCCTATTCCATTGTGATGATGGCTCCACATCCCACACTTAACACGGCAGATCAAACGATGTTCGTATGTCTAGTGGCTACGGCAAAAGAGGTGGTGAGATGAACCAAAAAAGGATTGAGCAAAAGAACTTACCTCTTCGGTTAAACCCTCATTGATATTTTAAAGTTCTACTTGAATAGAAAATGGAGGAGAGGGAGGTAAGTACTCTCACCCTATGAATTTGTGAAAAAGTAAGTGACGGTAGCAAAAATGATTAGGATACGAATGGATCAGCTCTAAGTATGTGCCTGATGATGATGATGAAGCCTGCAACGATATTTGTAGCAAGCTTATCGGACATGTAAGAAGCCTTTCCTTCTGACAAAATAATGTGAGAAAAATAAAGATAACTTGTGAATAGAGGGAAAACTTACCTTG
This sequence comes from Octopus bimaculoides, assembly GCF_001194135.2. Lineage (NCBI taxonomy): Eukaryota > Metazoa > Mollusca > Cephalopoda > Octopoda > Octopodidae > Octopus > Octopus bimaculoides. The sequence goes on along the minus strand of NC_068990.1, from coordinate 39,201,804 downwards.
CATGGACAACTGCTGATTTCCTTCAAAAAGTCTTGCCCAAGCCTGACCATATATGAATAGAAACGTAGTCAACTATGACCGACTGAGGCATGTATATATATATATATATATATATATATATATATATATATATATATATATATATATATATATATATATATATGTATGTATATATATATATAATTTATATATACACACATATACACACGCACGCACATACACACATACACCCACACACACGCACACCCGCTGTCCGTTCCGATCCAGCATAACTATGGCCCAAAGAATTCCAGCATATACTGAACCAAACCTTCTAGAACAAGATTTTCCAAAGAATCCCGCTTTATGTCAGATGCAGGCTGATACTTTGTCTGCTATTTCTAGCAAATCGACTGACCAGGTATATACCTTTTATCTCAGGGACACCGAGTAGAGATTTGTATTTTCTGTGTCTTTTGTGTGTATATGTATATTTCTGTCTGTCTCACCGTCTCTGTAATGTGAGTGAGACTATTTGTATCCCTATCTGTATGTATATATTATTTTGAAATTCAAAATATAATTTTATCTCTGTACTTACTTATTGGAAGACATATTATTGTATGAACAAATTTCTTTGATTTGCCTTATTCACTACCAATTGAAATTTTTCTTTATCTCGCAGATATTCATTATTCAAATATATATTATATTTTGATAGAATCTTATTAAATGGATAAAATCACGATGCTAAATTCTAATAATATTCGAAACATTTTTTAACTTATATATCTCCATAAGTACCATCAAGCACACACAACGTACAAGTGTATTGAATTACATATATGTGAGTGAGAGCAAGCATACGTTCGTGTGTACATAGATGCGTGCATGTGTACATATATGTGTGAGTGTGCGTATGTGTGTGTGTATATGCTAATTTATATATTTTTGCAATAGATTTATACGTGTGTAATCGTGTATCTCTACAAATGAGTCAGTATGTATATATGAGTGTATGTATGACTATGTTTGTATGTATGCATTTTTATATACATGCATATATTTAAATTTAGTTATAGATAATCATGCATAGATAAATAAGTGGATATATATAGAGAGACGGATCCACATATGTATATACAAAAACTACATTTATGTGTTTGGCCACACACATATCTAGCTAGGTAGAAAGTACATACGTACATACATACATTTATATATATATATATATAT
>NC_068990.1:39195167-39200557 GCF_001194135.2 Octopus bimaculoides | reverse complement strand
TATACATACATACACATATGTGCATATGTATACATTTATGTATACACATGCTTGTATACATAATGATAGATAAGTATTATTTATATGCATATATATTTTTGCTGATATGTGTGTGCGCGCGCGCGTGTATGTGTAATTATATGCACACATACGCACATATACAAATGTGCACTGACAAATAGACAATGCTGGTTACAGTCTGAAATCAAATTGAAAATAATCGAAATCATTGCAGGAAATTGAAAAAATATTTCAATTGAAATCTGATAAAGAACTCCACGGTGATTACATAATTATCTTTGTCAAAGACAGAAGATGAATTTAGCTGCCGAAATCTTTCAATCTCAAAATTCTTCATTTGATTGAGGTTGATATATTTTTAGGACTTATATTTAGTGGAAGGCGAGTTAGATACTTCTTTTTTTTAAAAATTTTTTCTAATCTTCGTTCTTTTATTTTTCATTTCTTCTTTTTTTAATGTCTCTTTTCTTTTTCTAATATTTCATCCAATTTCAGTTTTAATCTAGTTTAATTTATTTGGGTTGATATCATCTTTTGTGGGGGGTCGGGGAGATCATATTTATTGATATATCTCTATTGTTCCTATCCACTTCCAGCTTATCTTCCCCTTCTGCTTCACATCATCATCATCGTCGTCATCTTCAACGATGTCTTCTTCCCTATTATCATTCCATTTTATATCAGTTTGTTTCAGTCAGTTTACTTAATAATACTCCTTTGTCGTTGCCATCATCATCATCATCGTCCTCATGACCCTTATCTACATCATCATCATGAGCACGTTCTTTATAATCATCATCATCATCATCGTAAACTTTTCAAAAACATTATCGAAGATATCGTCGCCACCGTCAACTTCATGGTTAATGTCATCAGTAGCTTAAACAACAATAATTTTGATGATGATGATGATGATGATGACGACGACACAATTATGATGATGATGACGATTATTTCTTTTATTATCCCAAGATGTTGGGGGTTAATGCCCAGACAAAATCCCAAAGGAAACAGCAAGCAAGAACAAGCAGAAGGATGATTACACCAAGTAAACGTGCGAAACAACAAAAAAAAAAGACATCCATAAATAAATAAACAACAACAAATGACAACAATAGAAAAGAAGAAAATAAAGAGAAAGAATCTCTACAAAAGGACATGGACGCCCAGAGTGCAACTGCAGAAACATCTCACCCAATACTAACAACAACAACAGCAGCAGCAGCGACAACAACAGCAACAACAGCAGCAGTAGCAGCGAAATAATAAGGGTTTCTGATTTACATACAAGTACAACAATTTGGAGATTTAACGATTGCTCCCAAAATATAACCGATACTTTCTTCTCTCGACCCGGAAGGATGGGAGACAAAGACTCGCTCGACAGGATTTATTCAGGTTTAACACGTTAAGAGTCAAAACAAAATCCGCAAATATATTTGCCGAGTCTAACGATTCTTCAAGACTGTCGAACTGATGACGATTATAACGATGACGACGATCATGTTGAAGATGATGATCGTGGTGGTGGTGGTGATGATGATGATGCTGGAAGTGGCCCGAAATTTTGAGGGAAATTTTAGCCATTTCTCCGCAGACTGAAAAAAAGAACAACAACTGTAATCGATTTTCGAATCTTATTTCGTTCTCTTCTGAGGTATCTGCATCATTCTGACAGTCTCCAGTACAAGAAGCTAAACTGTTTATATACTCAACAAATGCAGCTTGTTACTCTATGAATGAGTCCCTAATTTGCACACCAAGACTATAGTCGAAGATACTTGTGCAAGGTGCCACGCAGTGGACTGAACCTGGAACCGTGTGATTCGGAAGTAAGATCCTTACCACACTGCCACACCTGCACCTACACGTGTGTTTGTGAGTGCATGTGTATGTGTGTGTGTCTTTATATATGTACATATATAAATATATATGGAAGAGTATATGTGTGTTTGTAGATACATTCACAAAAATGACAATCGCATGAATATAACATATTTTTATAGGACGACGATGGAAGAAATATTTTCTTTAGTTTCAATAAAATCTTTTGTTTTAGGTCCACAGTGAAGCACCTTCGCACAGACTAAGCTGAACTACAGACTTAGGTATCAGTTGAAAACCAAAACCCACATATTTCTCTCTCATTCTGTCTGATTGAACAATAGTGCGCTCTTTAAGTCCAGTAGGGATGGTATCTAGCATCCGCACTTATTCTATCCTCCCGCAGAAAAAAAGTGGCAGGATGTAATATAGGTTCATTCCTTTTAGTTTACCATGTGCAAGACTGGATTAATCTGGTATAGATTAAGAAAGGAACTAATCCAATGTACATGACATGCATATGTTGTTATCTTGAAGCCTCAGGTCAGCTTTCAGAGATCAGACCAGTCCTCATACTTACTTGCGTAAACCTGAGACTATACCATTCAATGTTTCCTACATTTTCTTTCTTAAGAAAGCTCGTTTGCATACTATATTTAATAGGTCTTCCTGACCACGTACGGATTCCTTCGTTGCTTCATTTCTACTGTTTAATTACCATGAACATAAATAATTTAATGCTTAGAAACATCAGAGAGAGGCCATGCTGGAGTGTTGTGATAGTGAGATTCTTATCCTCTCTCTCAAATTATTGCTTCAATATATTGGCTTCAAATTTTAGCACAAGGCTAATAATTTCAGGTGATAGGTAAGATGATTGCATCGACCCCAGTGTTCTACTGGTACTCATTTAATCGATCCCGAAAGGATGGAAGACAGCGTCAACATAGGCGGAATTTGAACTCAGAGCGTATAGACTGACCAAATGCCGCTAAGCATTTTTCCCGGCATGCTAACGATTCTGCCAGCCAGCCACCTTATTGCTTCGATATATTGAAAAAGTATATTGGTTGTGAAACATGTTATATGTGTAATATTTTCTCTTCGTGTGCTAAATGGTGTGATATAACATGTAAAAAAGTGTAATTAGAATAATCGCATTGTTGAACTATAAATAGAAATTTTAAAAATATAGTATCATCATTGAGTGTAAAGCAAAGCAAATCCATAATGTGGAAAAAAGTTAGCTAATCAGTTTGTTGTTTCATATTTCTTAACAGTAAGCAACAGAAATGCCTACATGAATTGACTAACTCCAATCATTTATTCATAAGTGTTTGAAACAATGTTATACATCTCCAAGAGATATAAATCATAACTTTTGGAAACATTAATATAAAAATACTCGAGTTTTATATTGGTCAGATCTAGCTGAAAATTCTAACACATTCTGTGTGAGGTTGTAAAATATCTCTCAGAGCTGCGATTGTTGCAAGAATCTTTTTATTAAAAGATTAACAATTATCTCAATGTAACTTGTAGTACCCTTATTATCTTCAAGAGAGGCATCTGCTCGATAATCTAATGCTTGAGAGAAATATATTCTTGGGCAATTAGGTATTCGAACAGTTGAATATGTGAACAAAAGGAAAACGCAGTTTGTTCGCAAGTCTTTGGTGCAACTGTTGTTACCTTAATAAAAGTTTTTCGATCTGAGATTCATGACTTCACATAATTGCATTTTTCTAATTCAGGGAAAATTCATTCCATATTGTTCAACGTTACATCATTAGCAGCTGTTAATAATAAAAACAATAAACGGTTGTACAATCAATGCTATTATGAAAGTTCACCAACATATTGGAAGTTGTTTTGGTCTCTTGGGAAACATTTATATATTCAGGCAAATGTTTACATCATCCGATGAACATTTATATGATGCAGAGGATTGTAGCGTATAATCTCATGATTTATAATTTGGGCGTTTAAGAATATGTTTTCTATATGTAGTGTTCTTTCGTTGAAGCTACACTATATTAATGTGCTATAACAATAATGTAAGGAGCAGTGTAAAAGATCGCACATCAGAGAGTATCAAATAGGTATATATTCTATGTTACTAACTCAGTATTTTATAACTATTTGGAGATGGTTGGAATTTGGCTGTATTTATCAACAATTAAAATCTAAGTAATTTTCAAGAAATTGGCTTTATTAAATTCTTATCAACTAAATAGCTCTCAGTATGTTCATAAAATCTTTGCTAATAGCATCCGCTGTGCAGGCTTTTATAGATTCCATTGTTAATAGTTTATTGTCGAGTAATGCCGAGCATCGAGGAGAGAAATTTCCTTGAGTTAAGTTTTAAGATTCTGTGAAGTCAGAAATCTCGACTCCATCGCAAGATCAAATAGATACAGGAAACAGTACCCGGACGTTACCCTTAATAAAAAAAAAATATTTTAAGCTTTAAGAAAAGACAGCTGATATTTTCTTAGCGTGGACGATAATGATGATGTCACATGACTTCATGAGTCGAAACATAAAAACGTAGACATGTAGATGAATGAAACAGTGAAACAGATTAAACATATAATTTCGCTAATTTTTCAGTTATCTAATCTTTGATTAAAAAATCTTTAAAATATTTTGGAAAACTATTGTTTCAAGGAAGAGGTGAATAAAAACACCTGGTGCTTTAGAAATTAAAAGTACTTCGACATCGATCTCATGTGTGTACATTGTTCTCTTTACTACGTGCGCGGAATTTCTCATAGATCTGTTTAATCTTTAAAGAGCAGTTAAAAATGACGGAACTAAAATTTCACCTATTTAAAGAAGACCTGAGACAGACAAAATTTCCACAGTAAGTAGAAAAGTCTATTTTCCTGAAAAATATCCCTGCCTTTTAGGTAAAAATGAACAAATCAATAGGCATATTATTGATTTTTCATGATCTTTATTCATCTACATCACTATCCGTTATGATTTCAATGTCCATAACAGCACACAACTTCGACTATAAACTCCTATCATTTTAAAATGAAAACAATTGTTACATCCTTAGAACTGAAGATTGCTATCTGACATTTATTCTCTAATGTACGTTGTTCATATATACAAACATGCCGCATGCAAACACACGCACGCGTACACAAATACACTCACGCACACACGCATGCGTATTGTAATTCTTACCATTCTTATAATGATATCCTTCGCAAATGATAACCTCAGTTTTATATACGTATACACACATATAACAAAATAGCATGAAAAAGTGAACTCATCAATAATCGAAAATCGTGAACATGTAAAATATAAATATCATATCTATTAATCTCGATTTTGAACTAAGCGATATTTACGGCCGGTTACAATTTCTCCTTCCTTCGTATCGATTACTGTAAAAGAGAAACTAATGGTTGAAAACAGAAGTCTTAACACACACACACGCACGCACATTATACATACATACATACATACATACACATATATATATATATATATATATATATATATATATATATATATATATATATATA
>NC_068990.1:39192269-39194165 GCF_001194135.2 Octopus bimaculoides | reverse complement strand
ATATATACAAATATGCGTATATATACGTATATGGTATATGTTTATATATATGTGTGTTTACACACTTACACATACACACGCACGACTATCCACACAGGCTCAGAACCTGCAGTTAAAGACAATCACACATACAAACACATACTCTCTCTCTCTCTCTGCCACGCACACACACTCACACGCACACACACTCACACGCACACACACTCACACGCACACACACTCACACGCACATACACACATACCTGCACACAGATCGGATATACACTTGTACGTGTATATGCCTATATGAGCGTGTAAGAGGTGAGGAGAAAATGATTGTCACTTCAGAACAAACAATTGACCGTCATTGACCACTTTATCGATGTTCGCCTTAGCCTATTGATTTTGCTTCAAAATCATGGCCGTATGAAGACGACCATTGAAAAACATTCCGCCATTGGTAGATGATGTGTGAAATTACAGATCCATCATTCATCAATAGCGTTGTTGTAGTAGCTGCTGAACAGACTAGGAAACTAGGAACATACGTATATATGTGTTTCTGTGTACTTATCTAAATACATATATGCTTACTTGCAAAACTGCCTACACTACATACCCACCCACCTACCTACCTATATATATACATATCCAACCATCTACACACATATAATATATATAATCATATATATATATGTATATTATATATATATATATATATATATATATATGTATGTATATATTCATGTATGTATGTCTGTGTGTCTGAGCTGATATGCGGAAACGTTTACTTACACATACATTAATGTATATGAACCATTTTATATGTCTGTGTATGTGTGTGCATATCTGCATATTTTTGTTTTATGCGTCGATCTCAGTGTTAGCTTGTGCGTGTGTTTTTCTCTTTCCCGCCATGTGAGTGTGTGTGTGGAGGGAGCGTGTGCGTGCGTGTGTGAGTGAGTGAGAGAGTGACTGAGAGAGAGAGAGAGAGAGAGAGAGAGAGAGAGAGAGAGACTGAGAGAAGAAGTGAGAGGGAGATACAGGATGACTTAAAAGTTATAACTTTGACAAACCATATCTCCAGTTGTACAACATACTTTTGACAGAATCCTTTTAAAATTGTTATTTGTAGTTTTAAGCATTGCAGTTGAAATTTTTGTTTTGTAGATGTAATTGTTGCTGTAGTAGTAGTAGTAGTAGTAGTAGTAGTAGAGGTTGTTGTTGTTGTTGTTGTTGTTGTTGTTGTTGTTGTTGTTGTTATTGAGGCATTTTAGTATTTTTTGTCTTTTATAATTATGTCACCAATCATCTCTGCTTGAAATCATCAGCGGCACGGAAGTAAACAATTACATATTTCAGACGGAACCAGCATCTCATTGACGTCATATTTATTTCCTTCATCTGAGATCGTTGTTGTTTTGATGCTAGTTAAAGAGAAGCAAATGGTCCGGGCTGGATGGCTTTGGTGGTATGTTACAAAACAAGGAGAGGGAATAACTGATGCTCAGTTTCAGATTCTGAATATGTTTCTAAGTCATAATATGTTAAAAAGTAAACCAAACCAAAACGTTATAACCCTTAGATAAAATAGATGCCTTATATTATTTTGTCGTTGTGTTTCTTTTGTATATTTTGAACTCATCCCTAAAAGAACCGAATTTTTGTACCTATGAATTCAAACGGGCTGATAGAAATAACAGTGACTCCATCAGCAACTACAAACTTCTGTCTTCAATGTTGACAGGGCACTTAAGGATAATTCAATCCTATTTGCTAACAAAAAGACGGGATGATTAATGTTGGCAAGCTCTGGTTCAGAGGTCAGCAGAATTTCAGCTAATCTGGGGTTAAACAGTAGGAGACCACACACACACACACACACACACACACACACACACACACACACACACACAC
>NC_068990.1:39189233-39191361 GCF_001194135.2 Octopus bimaculoides | reverse complement strand
AAAATTCGTCAGAATTTTGGAATAACTTCTTTCATTTATTTTATACATATATTAGCGCTTTCGTTCGTCGTTCGAACTTGTCAAATATAACTGTGAAAATACAGAGATCTAGCTTATTTATATAAAAACAGGTGTTTTGGGGGGTTTTCTTTATAACAGAACATTGTTTTGTTTTTTTTTGTTTTTTCGGGTGAGACTTTGGAGACAATGGAAGATGTATAAGCAGATAGTTAGATAGATAGGCAGATAGAGAGATAGAGAGATAGATAGACTGATAGTCAGACAGATAGAGAGATGGATGTGGTAAAAGAGAGAGAGAAGGGCCATTGTATTGAAATGGTATATATATATAGATATCTATATATGTGTGTGTGTGTCTGTGTGTGTGTGTGTGTGAGTGTGTGTGTGTGCGTGTGTGTGTGTGTGCGTGTGTGTGTGTGTGCGTGCGTGCGTGTGTGTGTGTGTGTGCACTCTTTATTAATTTCGTTCGCCTCTTTCAGCTATTAGCGGGGTAAACGCTTTGAAAACATTCATTCAATTAAGTTCGTCCCAGTATATAATTTTAGTCTCTTCGTTGCCGATCTGCTTTGTACCAGGGACGTAAACCAGCTTTCTCCTGTTGTCAGGCGATGACAGACAAACACAGAAATACTTATATCTGTACAAATATTGGGCCTCTGCTCAGTTGCCATCAACCAAATTCATTGACAGTCAGCACGTTTACAGTAGAAGACGGTCAAGCGGTTGTGCAATGGATGGTTTCGAGGTGCATTCCAGAAGGTTTGGTCTTAAACTTTTGTAATTTTACTATATCCTTACTATTCCTCTAACAAAATGACATGCCAATTTTTGTTATTCTACATTGAAGGAGACGGTTGTTACAGAACTCTAAACACACCATACTAAACACTACATGCCTATGTATGAACTTTTTCGCTAGCAAAATAAATTTCAAGGATGGTAGAGAGGAGGTGAGAGACGATGAGACGAGTGAGAGGGTGTGGGACGCCAGAGCATGAGAGCTGGATGAAAGCCATCGTATGTCTATAAAGAAAATATTCACAGAATTTGAAGTTGGTGCCGCAACTGCAGATAATTATTCACGAAGATCTGAACATGCACAAAATTAGTGCAGCGTTTGTTCCCAGGCCACTCAGTGACGACCGCCATGGAAACCAAGTACTTGCCATAGACGGGCATCAACATTTCCCCCCATCCTCCCTACAGTCAAGTTCTTTCTTCATGAGACTTTTGGTTCTTCCCCAAGCTGATGGAGAACCTAAGTTTTCAATATATGAAGAAAGCTGTGCCAAACCTGGTTAGAAGAAAGCTTTGCTAAAAGTCCTGGATATCTTCAATCTGAGTGAATTCCATGGGACATTCACGGAGTGGCTGGAGCGCTACAACAAAAGCATTGAAGCCAGAAGGTTGTACTTTAAAGGAGAGTTGAGTTTTGTACTTCTTTGAAATTTGTAAAGGACTATTCTTAAAAAGTCTGAAAACGTCTGGAATGTACCTTGCATGTTTTGGGAAGGTAAACGTCTTCCCCAAACGGCTAACAAGCCCTTAACCCTGCAGACATAAGTGCTTATATATGTATGTTTGTATCTTACTGTCTCCAGCGAGGGTGAAAAATGAAGTTTACTTAAGTGAAAAGTTAAGCGATATTTGAACGCAGAACCTAAAGAAGAGCTACAAAACACCAAAAAGAGAACTTCATCCGGTGTTCTGCCGTTCTGCTAAGCTACTGATAATAACAAAACAATGGACGGATAAAGTGTACTCACTCACGGTATGACCGCCATGAATCAACATGAAATATTCTGTTTATGTTACATTCCGTTCCTTTATAGATTTTATTACATGTGAATTGTGTTTTTGTAGTTGTTATTAACGTTATTGTTGGTGTTACTGTTATTGTTGTTGTCTAATGTATTCGTATCTGTTGTTTTAGATAATACTAAATCTGTTTAAGCAGTCCTATTATTTATCGAGTGTTTATCCTATAGACGGCATATTCAGTTTTTTGTTCTTCAGATCTGGTTTGCAACGACATTGATGCGCACTTGCAGATGAACGCATGCACACTTGCATATGAATTCGTGTTTATATATATATATATATATAT
>NC_068990.1:39176453-39188263 GCF_001194135.2 Octopus bimaculoides | reverse complement strand
ATATATACACGTCTATGCACGCATAGCGGACTCATATATGTGTGCGTAAACTCTCACATACACATTTACATGGATGAAATTGAGTAGTCAAAGTCATCAAAGCTGCTACGCTGAACAACAACAATAACCAAACGTAGGACATCATTAAATAAATACAAAAGACAAAACAAACTTCAGAAAAAAAATCACAAAATATTATTAAAAAAATTGTAAAGTGAGAGGGACACGGCATCAAAATGGCCAATATATCGACCTCTTCTGATCATTAAATTGAAAAGCAGCTAGAGAGATGTAACCAAGTGCATCAAAGAAATTCCGCTTGCTAGCCAGGATAACCGGCAGTTACCCTTGAAAAATGTCAGCTGACCTGGTTACACTGTCAGCTGATGTAACAAATGTTTCGGAATATTCTTGCCACACACTACAACTTTCTTGATGGCTTCTAGGAAAAAAATTATTGAATATTTGTTTTGTATTTTTTGATAATTTTTTTTGCTATAGTTTTTAGTTTTCCCTCTTTTTTTTTTCGTTTGATTGTTCTCCCATCCACCCGCTTTTTTAATCGAATATTTTGTTGGCGGTGTATATAATTTTTTACGTCTTGTGTTGCTCCATTTTAGTTGTTATTTTTATTGTTGTTCTTGGTGGGGTTGTTGCCGATTTTATGCTTATTGTTGTTGATCTTTCATTTGTTGTTGCTCGTACTAATATCGTTGTTGTTGTTGTTGTTGTTATTGCTGCTATTATTATTGTAATAGCGGTATTTTCCGAGCAGAAAATTTTATTTCATTGCTCTTTTGAACTGAGATAATTTGAAATCAATTTAATTTTTTTTTTCAGCCTCAAGGTGTCGCCACAAAGTCAACCGACACACACGCAAAAGAAAAAAAAAATCCAACAGAAACAAAAACAAGTAACTCTTGGCTTTATACGTTTATGCTTATATTTCAAAAATCTTGTGTATTTGTATATTTTGTATTTTTGATATTGCACAGCGCTTATTTTTCCCCTTCATATCCTTACACGCGTGTGTGTGTATGCGTGAGTGTGTGCGCGTGTTTCTCTCTGTTTTTCGTTATTATATAAATACACACACACACACACATATATATATGTATATATATATGAATGTATATATGCATATATATATATACATATATAAGTATATATATATATATATATGTATGTATGTATGTATGTATGTATGTATGTATGTATGTATGTATTTATACTGTGTTACATCCTCAGTTGATTCTGTATCGATTTATGCTGTTCGTTCTTTTATGAAGAAACGACATAAAATATACGGATGACTATTTTTGTTGTTACTGTTATTGCTCTTCCTTTTATTATTATTATTACTATTATTATTATTATTATTATTATTATTATTATTATTATTATTATTATTATTATTATTATTATTATCATCATCATTACTGTGGTTGTTGTTGTTGTTAGTGGTGGTGGTTGTGGTGTTGATGGTGGTGTTGCTAGTAATAGTTGTGGTGGTGGTGGTAGTGGTGGTGCTGGTGGTATTAGTAGTAGTAGTAGTAGTAGTAGTTTTTCCATTTTTCCACTGATGAATTTGTCTACAGTCTTTTATATATTTTGTTATTTTACTCATGCCATGTTTTTGTGTGTTTCTGGTTATGCATTATTTTTTTTTCTTTTAAACAGCCTGGGAAATTTAACTTATTTCTTGATTTTTTTTTTGTGTTTGTCTTCATATTTTTGTTTCTATTATTATGATGTGCTTAGGTCAATTTTGCTTTTCATCCTTTCGCGATCGATAAAGTAAAGTACCAGTGAAGTACAGGCTTCGATTTTATCGATTAAACTCCTACAAAATTTAAAGGGGTTGTACTTGTGTTAGAAATACTTTATATTTTACTGCATAAATTAAAGGGATATTTTGGTTAGATGGCAAATATGCATGCATAAATACATACGTGAAGGGGCGTGGCTCAGTGTTTAGGCTATTCGGCTCAAGATTGTAAGGTAGTGCGTTCAATACCCGGCGACGCGTTGTATACTTGAACAAGATACTCTATTTCACATTGCCCTAATCTACTCGCCTGTCAAAAATGAGCATTACCTGTATTTCAAAGGACCAGCCTTGTCACACTGAATCACCGTGAGAATTACGTTAAGGGCACACGTGTTTATGGGGTGCTCAGCCACTCGCACGTTAATTTCATGAGCATGTTTTTTCCGTTGATCGGGTCAACTGGAACTCTCGTTGTAACCAACAGAGTTGTAGGAACCATAATATCTATAGAGCGGATACTTCAGCGTTTTGAGAACAAGGCTTTTAAGGAACATAAGTTGCTTAAATTTAGCTAACTATCTTCTCTTCTTTTTCAACTCCTAGTTGGAAGCTGCGAGTCTAAGGCGGATGAAAAAGTATGGCGTTCACCTTACTTTAACTGTCAATCACAGTGATTCTGAGAGTGCAACCTTAATTGTCCAACTTAACACCAGAAAAAAAGCTGACCTCTTGTCGAAATGTGTCTTTTATAGTCCCCCAAAATAAGGAGATAAAGCATTCTCGACACCCAGACATCGTCAGAAAAGTCAAGTTTGTCTAGCAAGTCCAGTGCGTCATCAACGAGAACACCAACAAGTCAACGAGGGACATTGCCATTCATCTCCAAATGCCGATGTCAGCGATTAGGTGCGTAATACACGAAGACAACAGGTATGAATCTTATACTATGAGAAGAGGGCATTTCATGTCCGATGAAACCCGAAAGCACTTTGTGATTCGCGCGATGTGCTAATTGAAGAAATTCAAGCACCGCTAGGAATCCGACATGTTCTGAGCTTTCTGAGATGAGGAGAATGTCGTCTAAGGTACAAACGTAAACATATGGAATAAGACATGGCTCTACGCCTTGGAGGTCATATGTCCTCACTTTTTCCCTCAAGGTTTTAGGATCAATACGGCAGCTTTCTTTGATGCAATGAGACGTCCCACTAGAAACGGCTATCAAGCTTTTGACTGACCGATTTGTTTGGGGGAGGCTGTACGTGTTGCAGTAAGACTTTGCTCCATCTCACACAGCTTGCATGACTCGGAAGTCAAAACTTTTACTGATCATGTATGTTACCCTTGACATTTGGCCTCCTAGCTCTCTAAGTTTAAATCCCTGAAACATCGTTGAGAGGTAGACCAACAGACATGCCCACAATACTAAGGACTTGTTGATGTCTACTGTTGGGAAAGTTATAGGCGAAAGGAATAAAGATGACTTGACAAATTCATTTAGTTGCTGCAAAAACCGTATCTGTATGGAGTTTAGTGAGGGCTGAAATTAAAACTCTCACTGTTTTCAGGTTATAAATTTTGATGGTATAACTTATGTAGAAGGATGGTTTGTCAGTTACTATGTTGCTTTATTGTTTTCGGTTCCCCGCAGAAGATGCAAATTCTTCCTCATACTGTTTATCATTAAACTAATTTTAAGATGAATTAACTGATTAGAGACTTAGGCAACATTTAGACCTCATTACGATGTAAATTAATGGGTTTTGGTTTACATCGATTAAGTAATGCAAGGTCATATTTGACACCCATTTCATGGTGGGACGACTCTTTTTGTTTGTTTCTAGGTTTCAGCTTTACTGATAAAATACTTTCCATCGTTGCTAAATATCAGCTCAGTCATGATCAAAATGAACAGGAAAAATATTCGAGCACAAAACGTATCACTGAAATTGATGCAAACATTAACACTTTTGCTCATAATCCGGTGTTTTATTTGCTTCTTCAGTAGAGAAAATTTGGTAATTTGCAGAATTTTATATAACATATTTTGTGGAATTGGAAAACCAAAAATGTAATGATGTAATTGATCCATTTCTTATTCAATGATTCTTTAAATTTGCATTCATATTTCGGTATTCATGATTTCATGAGTGGAAATGTTATCTTGTACGTAAAATCATTATATATTTGTATCTGTTCTGTCAAGTTGAAAATGAATTACAATCGCAGTCCTGCGTAGTCATAGAAATAAGGCGAAGAACGGAGATTCACAAACTAAAAAACTTGGTAATCGGGAACATACTTCGGTAATATCTTCACTTTTTCCAGAATAATGCTACATTTAGCAGTTAAAAAGAGCCAGATGTATTGATCTCTATAATTATACTTAAGTGTAAGTAGCATTATTATTTCTAATTGATACGAATGCTTCAAAAATTTTAATTCAAAACAACGTTGAACTGATGAAGTATTTACGACTGGGATGCATATATCTATTTGATAGATCATCGAATAAAAATAGATTAATCATTTATTATTGTAACGGAAACAGGTAGGAGAGGAAATAGCTCTTTATATTCGAAAGTTAAAACCATAGCAGCAGCGGTGTTTATTAGGTTAGTGGTAGGCGATGTAAGTTTCATGATTATAGGAAATGGTGTGAGAATGAGTTCTTGAAATTTAGCCCTACCTAACTACATTTAGAGCTGATTATAATGGTAATGATGTTGATAATGATGTACATTGGTTATTGTTGTAATTTCAGCAATAGCATACTGCAGACACATCTATGATGCTGATGGTGATGGTGATGATAGTGGCAGTGATGTATATGGGTGTGTTGGATGTACCGTCTCTGATTTAGATATTTTAACAATAATTAGTGAAATAAAGGTTAGGAAAACTAACAATATGTCACAGTTTTGAAGGTGGTTAAAGAATCTGGCAAATATTTTCTCACGCCCTTGCTGGATGTTTCAGCATTGCTTTCATTTAATGACATTTTAATTATTGTTATTATTGTTATTTATATGTACATATGTATATGTGTACATAAATACACGCACACATACACACACACACCTATGTATGTATATATATATATACATACATATATATGGATATATATATGTATACATAAGTATACATATATTTACGCATATATGTATGTATATATATACATATATATACATATATATGTATATATATATATACATATATATATGTATATATGTAAACATATATATATGTATATATATGTGTATATATATATATATATATGTATATATATATATATATATATATACATATATATATATATATATATATATATATATATATATATACATACATATATATGTATGTATGTATGTATGTATGTATGTATGTATATCCAGACTAACACGAACATTTATGTATTCCTTAGCAACCGCTCCCACTCTTTCTGTTTTTTCTCTCTCTCTTCCCTTTTATCGTCACTCCCTCTTGTTCTTCTCTGTACCGCACCATTCACCACTCTTTAATTTCTTTGCTCTCTCTCTCTCCCGCCTCTTGAACTCCTATGATTTTCATTCTATTATCTACACATGTTTACTTCTTTTCAGACTTCGATATGCTGCTGCCTCTCCCTTCCATGCGCCCTTTTCTTTCTCTCTCTCTCTCTCTCTCTCTCTCTCTCTCTCTTTGTTTATATCTTTAGCATTTAAATTGGTCACCTCTAGCCCAAATATTATACCTGTTGTAGGTTTAAATGGCCAAATTCGGCCCATCACACGTACCCTACAATGTCAATCTAAAAATAAACGACCACATCATCAAGATCTTGAAGCTATAAGATAACGCACGGTTAATTCGAAAAAATTTGTAAAATAAACATTACATTTGATAGTGTAATCTGAATACTAAACAACGAACAACTCACCTCCTTTCTAATCATACAGCTTTATATTATATCAATAATTCTTGATTGTTAGGTTTTTATTTCATTCGAGAAACTTCTGCTATTTCATATTCCTTGTCATTTCGTCCAAAGTTTTCTTGGCCTTAATCAATTTTACTAACTTAGGTCCGTGGATTTTCATATTTGTTGTATCAACATTTGTACAATTTCGTATAACTGTTGTTATATTTCGTTGTATCATTCTCTGGTAACCTTCTGTGCTCACGACAGCACTTATTGGTACCATTTGCAGTAGAGCTACTGGTACATTTGAAGTGAACAATCCTCTTGACCAAGCACTGATATCACCTTGATTCACCAGTCGATTGCCGGTGTTGGAAGAATGGACAGGCTGTGGTCACAGGTGTAACAAATCGCCTCGTGTTTAAACATCTGTAAGTCATAGAATAGCGAGATAACCCTGATCTGGTCCCGACCAGGAGCGATAAACATCAATATTTCGTTATTTTTGTGACTTGTCAATACTGTGCACCCGAAACGAGAGCCGATGTAAGCTAAATGCTGACGAAAGTCTGGACAAGTTTTGACTTCTCCCTGTACTTAGAGATTATTGGTATTTAGAGATGATTGTGTTAACTGTTCAGAACAATAATAAGAATATTTTGACGTTCTTTTCTAAACGGAGACTTTATATTCGCTACGATTATTTAAACATAACCTCTTCGGTACTAATAAACTCAAGATGATTAATGTAAATAGAAGCCCCGAATAATTCAGCTGAGATCATTAAAGTTATACACATAATTGCTTCGATTTTACACTGGCAAAACAAATAAATCCTCGTTAGTGGAACATACGCCTGCAAAAAGAAGCATTAGCAACATACTGTATTACACCACAGAGAATGGAAATCGGTCAATGTTTTCAGGTTAAATGTTGTATCGCACATATGCACAGATACATAGGTTGAGGGTTAGCGCATATATATAAACACCCCCCACAGACACACACTCACACACGTATATGTATGCATATATGTACGTATAAATATACATATATAGATATCTATGAGTATGTACATCTCTCTATTTATGTATCTATCTATTTATCTATTCATCTATCTATCTCTATCTCTTTCTCTCTGTTTGATTCTCTGTCCGTCTCTCTCTCTCCGTCTCTCTCTCTCTTTCTGTATATGTATACACACACACACCCACACACACAAGCACACACGCACACGCACACACACACACACACACACACACACACACACACACACACACACACATATTAACCACATGTGTTCCTCCGTGTTTCTTTCTACTGGACTTTCCTCTGTTTCCAAAGAAGAGCATTTGCTCGAAACGTTAAACTATGTTTCATTTTTTTCCTGAGCGTCTGCTAATACTTTACATGTACCACGTCCTCACGTTGTTCTTTTTTTGTGTTTGTTTTTCTATTTGGGATTTACTATATATATATATATATATATATATATATATATAGAGAGAGAGAGAGAGAGAGAGAGAGGGGCATGTATACATATATATGTGCATGTATATATAACATTTATTTAAACGCTCATGTATGATGCATTACGCTACAAATATATCTTTCTGTTTCTTTAAGAAATCTGTGACTTCGCCTCTGGCATAACTCTGAGATCCGCATATTGTTTAAGAATACTGTAATAGATACGTTTAAATTTCCCCGCCCCACACTTCCCTCCATCTTCGACCGGTTCCCAGCTTGGCCATTTATTCTGGTAACACCCAGTTAAATATGTTAATGTTTATTTATTTTAATCTGTATTTTACTTTTTAAAGACAAGTTCCACTACCGGAACTAGCAGCAACAAGAACAATGCGATGAAGAAAAATAAACAAACGAAGTAAAACAAATACGACAGCATCAACAGCAAGAGCTTCAAAAAGCAGCAACACCACCGACAAGAACAACATTAAAAGAAACAAGGGGAAAATAACAGCAAGAACAACAACAGTAGGTGATGGAATCTT
Source organism: Octopus bimaculoides (assembly GCF_001194135.2). Lineage (NCBI taxonomy): Eukaryota > Metazoa > Mollusca > Cephalopoda > Octopoda > Octopodidae > Octopus > Octopus bimaculoides. The sequence goes on along the minus strand of NC_068990.1, from coordinate 39,180,576 downwards.
TGACAACTATTACGATGGCCAATGATAACAAGACGATATGGTAACAATAACATTAGCAATAGAAGAAAAAAAAATCAACAGCAAGAACAACAGCAATAAAAACAATCATGATAATGATAATAAAATTCGTGATAATAATAATTATATTAAACGCCTCAACAGAATTAGAAATAGTAACGTTAAAACATGATTTCGCAAAAAAAGTAGAAATAGAAATATAAAACAAAACGGAAATAAAATGGCAAAAATGTTTTCAAGAATACAATGCTGATGCTGTTGTTGTTGCTACTGCTGCTGCTACTGCTGCTACTACTACTACTACTACTACTACTACTACTACTACTACTACTACTACTACTACTACTGCTGCTGCTGCTGCTGCTGCTACAACTATTACTACTGCTACTACTTCACAAAAACACAAACGTCGTCAGCAATAGTAATAACACAAAGTGCAAAAATAATCTGACAAAGAAAAAAAACATACAAAGCAAAAACAAAAACACGAAAAATACAAAAGAAAAACTAATTTGAATGAAAATGTTACTGGGGGAAACGTAAATAAAACAAAAACAATAACATATCTGGACCGTAGAAGAAGGAAGAGGAAAAAAGAAAAGAAGGAATGGAGTAGAAAAATAAAGAAGGAATGAGAGGGAATATAAGTAGTTATAATGAGAACAGCATTTATAAATAACAACACTAACTACGGTGGTAATGTTGAAAGAGTTGAAAGTGTTGAGAAGAATGAAGATTGAATATACTTCAACAGTTAAACAGATATGTCGAACGAAAAACAACGTTTCATTAAATGAATCGAGACGAGGTTAGACGTCGGCAATAATATAAAATATTAGATTAAAAGGAAATGATTAGTTACAGATGGTCAAAGGTCCGCTCACTCCAAGATTTAACAATGCTTCCAGAAGGTAATACTGAGCGAAACATTTGCCCATTTGTAACGAATCTCTGAATTTAATGTATGATACAGACATCCATGTGACCGCGAGTGCGCACTCATATATAAAATTTACGGTCAAATTTATGTTATACATGCATACGTACACATACGTACGTACATACATACATTACATATACACACACGCACATATATATAAATATATGTATATATATAAATATGTGTGTATGTATCCATATATATATATATATATATATATATATATATATATATATATGTATGTATGTATGTATGTATATATATATATATATGGATGCGCATGTGCGAGAAATTTTTACTGTTCCGTTTTCAGCTCTAATTGGTAACCACATTAAAGTTCAACCGTTGCGTGATCTCATTGGGTTCTTCGCGATCTGAAGAGGCCTATAATATAATATACAAAGCACACCAATAATAACAGTTTCAAATTCGTATTCCAATAAAATGGACTTCACATTTGTACTCCTTTACCACATATGTTACATATGTTTCAGTTTTCGGTAATAAATGATATTGCACAACAAATTAAACTCATAGATGTATTTCATAAGTGCAAAATCCATAATCCTTAGGTAGATGAGAAATACAGGTTTCAAACATGCAGTTACTTTATTTGAATACTCGAGAGTATGTATATATATGCATATGTACCTATATACCTATGTAGGTTCATACCCATAAGGCACTCGCGCATAAACACACACACATGGGTTACAGCTTTTGCGTTTTACACGTATTAAAAATACAACTACCGTCTAGTAGTAAATTTTTTTAATTAGAGTTTCTTTTTAAATGTCTTCACGAGTTCACTGCAGCAAGTTTGGAACAGAAAATATAACGTTTCTAGAACTTCATGCCATCGTAATCTTGAAGAAATAATGTTGACATATAATGTTACGATTCTACAATATACTGTTTCATTGTGATTTGTGCTGATATTACTGCCCACAGTTTCATTCAACCGTTAAATTTATACCTCAGGACTAGTGTGATTATTTTTGTTGTGACAAATGTAAGCATGTCAGTTCTAAATTTGCGCTTGTGCCAAGAATGCTGACTTTGCTATTATTTTTCATCTCCTTATGACTGTAAAGTTGAGACTCTGAAGGTTTTGAGATGTTATTGATATAGATATAGAAAATTTACCGCGGCAAAAATATTTTCAAAATTTCCGAAGAAAAGAGAGTTTGGACAAAGAAAATGTTTCATATATAAATAGAGAAGAGATTATTATCCCTATAACTAATATTGACCATAAATGGCACGTAAGCTTTCCGGACAAAGAAATCTTTCAATATGTATTTTTAATATCATCCAACAGGTTCATTAGATAACCAATGTTTGAGGAAAAACTTGATCTTAAATGTTCAGTAACAACAGGAGAATGTACTCACTATTACAAAGAAACTTGTGCAACGGATTTTTAGAGAAAATGCTATGCTCATTTTTCATTTAAATATGGTGGTGGTGGTGGTGGTGGTGGTGGTGGTGAGGGAGAAACTTTCACTTCTTTTGAACAAATTTGGAACCCCAAGGATAGGGATGTTAGATACGATATTCAGTGGTCTATAATAAGGTAATGCACTACTGTATAATGGAGGGAAAATAAAATACAACATATAACTCAAGGATACATACACTGCATATCCTTACATCCCAAACTAACTTTTTAAACTAAAGAAATTAATTACTCTTAAATATACGCATTTTAAAAAAATAATATGTTTAAAACCTCCCAAAATAAAAGGTGTGCTGATTAGTGTACCCTACTACAATAGATTGGGTTTGCCCTTCGACACCATTATATTTAGCATTTTTAACATACCTAGTATTATTTATTAAATGCACTAAATACTTATTTTATTTTAGCTTAATCTTCTAATTATTATTGTTATTATTGTGTTGTTATTTTGTATCTTTTATTTTCATTATTTAAGGTAGAAACGATTACTACTATTTATTTTTTAAATTCTGAAACTAGTTTGTTTATTTATATTTTAAAATCAATTTAAATTTATTTAAATTTTATCTTCATTTACTTGATAACTTTATTTTTTCTATCATAACTTATATTAGTCATTTTACAATTATCCTGGTTTTCAAAATTTACTTTTTTAATAAAAATAGCGTTTTGAAATAGAATATCTTCCTTCATGAATCAGATATTATTATTATTATTATTATCATTATTATTATTATTATTATTATTATTATTATTATTATTATTATTATTATTATTATTATTATTGGCGTAAACCGTCTTCTTTTACTCATAGTTTATATTTAGAATTAATACTAATCAAAAGGCATTTCCATCGTAACCTAAATAATATATCTACTGAATAGCTTGGTTCTACATACCTCGTCTCTGTATTTGCACATTAGTAGTTTAAAAGTGGTATGAATTTTGACATAAATATTCTTAAAGCTGCGGGTGGAAATGTAGAAATAAAGTATCTTTATTTCACTCCTAGCATGATCTGATTAATACAATTCCCGTTTATGTCTACTGCAATGCCTCTCCAACCCTCATACTGGTCAAATGTTGTCAGTTTTACTACAGTCTATCTCCCTTAATATGTTCTCTAATGTAAACAGTTTAGTATAGCTTTGATAAGTACAGGATTGAGTTACTTTTCCCTATCTCTGTAAAATCATTGGATACATGAATACAGCATAGCAGATTATTTTGAGAAATGCCAACCTATCCAAAACGTATGCAAGCTGTTTAAATAATGCATAATTCTCCATTATTTTCTGTCATTCCAACATAATCTCTGACCCTATACTGAATTTAATAGGTGTTTGAAGTTGGGGTTGAGAAATTGGACAGGCAGCAAAAATCAAATTTAGGTACTAAATGGATTACATTGGCTTGAGCAATTAAGTTAACCAAGTTTGAACCATACAGAGTACATCTAAAGTATTTATATGGATGTCTCATCCCTCTTTCCTCAGTGGGAGTATACACAAACACACACACACATACATATACCCCTCTCTCTATCTATAAATATATATATATACATATAAACATACATACATATATATGCATATATATATATACATATATATATATCGTATATATATGTATATACATATATAAATACATATATATACACATACACACACATATACATATACATATATGTATATATATATATA
>NC_068990.1:39173276-39175558 GCF_001194135.2 Octopus bimaculoides | reverse complement strand
TATATATATATATATATATATATATGTGTGTGTGTGTATGTATACGTGTTTGTGTGAGTGTGTGTGTGTGTGTGTGTGTGTGTTTGTTTGCCTCTGTGTGTGAGTGCATGTACATGTGTGTGTTTGTACACACGTTTCTTTCATTATGTAAACATGTTTTGGGATAGATATCTGATCTGTACCGTTGTGCGACTTTCGTGTGAATGGATGGAACTTTTTGGTTGAATAAAAGATACGACATTGATGATATACCATAGTATGATATACCAAGTATGAAAATAAAAATAATACATACGCGTTCTTCTACCCAGTGAATGATATGTATCACTGACGTCATGACCCACAATCACAATTTGTGGTATCATTCTACAACAGCAAAATGTTATATGTTCTTAAGATATAATAATTCAAAGAAGGAGACTATTAATGACAGCGGCGGAATATATATGAAATAGTATTTTTTCTAATGTGGATTCCACATTGGATGTTGTACTCTATGATACACTATGGCAGCAAGACATTTACAAAATATCTCACACGCAAATGCTTTGAGTAGTCATGAATTTAACCTTTTTCCTTCTAGTCCTTGTTTTGTCAATGGTACTGTGGTAACGATACCTATCTGAGAAGGAAAAATCGCAGCCCCATATCTAACGAGCACGGCTCATCGAAGATGTAGACGATGATAAGGAGAACATCAGTGTGATTGTTCAGCACGTTAGAAATATCACGATACCCTCACGCAGTTATACCGTATCTGCGAAATACTGTAAAATGATCACAACTTGAATTCCTTTAATCACAGATATAGTAAATTTGAGTTGATCTGAGACATCAACGACACTAGAAAGAACAAGGCCACAATAGCTCGTAGAAAAATAATTATGACTAAATAATCAGTAATTAATTAATTGATTAGTTAACAATAAAAACTGAAGTGAACTACAAAGAGTTTATTAGTAAACTGAAACTATCTCATTACAAAAATATCGGTTTCAGTATAGGGCTTTACATAAAAATTTTGCAACACATAAAGAACCCTGTAAACTAATAGATCTTGTTTAATATAATTTATGTAGCATACATTTGAACGGTTGACTGTCTCTGCTGAGCAACTGCTGTTTAAATTATGTGCTGACACAGTGGATCGGATGACTCAATCAGCAAAGGAGTTTAAATGATGTCAGATCAGATTATACTTCCTCACAAATAAGGTACAAAAGAAATATCCTTGTTTCTTTTTTAAAATATGGAATATTTAGCGTGCTTGAAAGACTGCAATGCGATTTGTCTCATATTTTTGGCAAGGCATATACTCACGTTACAGTTTCCTCTCAGCGAGCAAAAATACACGCTGGTTTGATTCACACTAGTTTTTGAGTCCTTTTTGAATGTTTTAACAGTAGCGATCAAGTTTCTTCGAGTATGCTTCTCAATCGTTTCTACTTTCTCAAATTGACGTTTTTAAGTTTTTTTTTCTAATTTAAAAAGATCATAATAAAAATTGTTGAATCTCACTCCCACCGAGGATATCTTCTGGCAATCGTAATTCCTTAACACACATACAATGGCATCTTGACATTTGGCCCTTCTCTTCAGAAGCGGAAGATATTTAGCTATTAACAATTATTGATACTGAAGATTCATGTAAGGTTTATAATGAACAAAAAGGCTAAAATAAGGCTCACAACTAGGTATATGATTTTGCCACCTGAATTTATTGTCCTAAAGTCATTCACAGAAATACTCCATCCTGTAGGTTGGACTGAGATTTGGTGCGATTTGAGGGAGTGTTGCATGTTTTATATGCTTGTCATTTTAGGTAAGAAGAACTTGAATCAGATTCACCAAGTTGCAACTATATCTGCAAAAGGTTGTTGATTACAATTACAATGAGCCACATCGTTATCATCACCAGCATCATAAGAATCACCATAAAATCAAAGCCAGTGACAAATGGTATAAACACCATCCTGAAATTGTGACTGAGAGAGAAAATGTATCGATTCTCTGGGACTTCCCCGTACATACCGACAAGACTATAAAAGCTAATAAACCGGATATTATTATAAAAGATCAGACAAAGAAGATCTGTTTATTAATTGACATGAGTATTCCCTGCGATCATAATATAGCGGCGAAAGAATTTGACAAGATCAGTAAATATAAAGACTTGCTAACAGAAATTGAAAAAATGTGGCACCTCAAGGCGACTACCGTACCAGTGATTGTAGGATCTCTAGGAATGATTTAAAAAAAAAGGTACTGAAACCTATTTGAAA
>NC_068990.1:39166835-39172391 GCF_001194135.2 Octopus bimaculoides | reverse complement strand
CCACCACCACCACCACCACCACCACCGTCATCATCATCATCATCATCATCGCCGTCGTTGTCATCGCCGTCGTTGTCATCGCCGTCGTCGTCGTCGTTGTCGTCGTCGTCATCATCTAGATAAACCATATCTTTTTGACTGCAAGTATCAATTAATTGCCAAAGTGCAGGTGTGTATTATGTATGCATATATCTATGTACACATTTTTCTATGTATGCATTTATGTTTGTACGCACATAAGCATACGTGTGTGCATATATATACACTCACTCAAACACATACACACAAACACACACACATACGAAATCATGCGCACATACACACACACACGTTTAGATATATGTATTATGTTTTTCAAGAATATGACGCGTTTATCGCATGTGCATATATACCGCTTAGTGTACTTATATATGAATATACATTCACACGAATAAAAATATATGTATATGTGCATATATGAATATAAAATCATTTATGTATATTGCGTATGTGCATGTATATACAGGTGCACACGCACGCACACATGCATAAGTATACATATATATGCATATATACATACATATATATACATATATACATATATACATATATATACATATATACATATATACATATATATGATATATATATATATATATATATATATATATATATACACACACACACACACACACACACACACACACACACACACCTATGTATTCATAGATGTATACCTATATAACAAACAATTTCGAAAAGTGTGTCTTCTGAAATTTATCAACTTTTCAAAAATATTAATTACAGAAATTAATAAGAGAAGTTTGATTAACTTTTGACAAATTTTCTGTCTTTATATATTTACAATTTGGTTTAGTTTCTTATTTTGATATTTTTTCGTTGTACTGTGTTCTTTGCATTTCATTTTCGGTTAGCCATTTGTCTCAATTAATTCATATATTTATATTTTTGGCTGTTTACAATCATAAATAACTAGAAAATTACAGAAAGCAGAGAATTTGGTTGCAGTTATTGTTGTTGTTATTGTTCCCAGTGTTTTAGCTTTTGTTTCGTTGTTTTTAATGAAAAGAATAACTTTGAATGAAATTATCACTGCAAAAATTGGGTCAACCATTTTGAATTAACTTACGTATAGAAGAAATGCTGTTCATATGTGTATATGTATTTTTGTATGAGTGGATAAAGTATCTATGTATCCATGTATGCATGTATGCTTGCATGTATGCACACACACACATTCATGATTGAAATTGTACACTTCTTCCCATATCTGTACATAAAATTTCTTTTCCCGTATACTTATGCATATGTATGTGTCTATATGCATACACCAGTACGTGCATGTGATTGTAAATCGGCGCAAGCACAGTCACATATAATACCTGCCAAGATACGCACATACATGTATGCATATATACAATTTATACATTCATATATATATACACATACATTGGATGATACGCTAATTTCAACAACCCTCGCTGAGCCCCACTATCTCACGAACTATATAGAAATGTTAGCTTACAAAATAAAAATTAAAAAATATCAAGCAGAAAAATATTAATAAAAAAGTTTAAATAGCAAAATACTCAACAAAAAAGTAGTTGTTCCCATATTTTATTATTTTCTTAATAATTTCTAGCTCTTTTAATTCATAAGCTATTATCTGTTCTGTTAATTCTTTGTGTTCGTAGATTTAATGAAAAACTTTCAAATTGACGCTATTTTTAATTAATAATCCATTCGACAATTGAAGCATTATTTATTTCAAGTTCTAATTCATTATATTTGTATCATGATTCGTGTGAATATTCTTGAGTCTATACATACATACATACACACATATATACATTATATTTCATATATATATATATATATATATATATATATATATGTATATATATATATATATATACATACATAAATACATACATTTGCAGACATACGTATTTGTGTACATCGTCATATATATGCACTTGTATGCATTGATATATGTACGTGTGTATGCAGCTTTGTGTAAATGTTTTCTGTTGCCTGTCTTTACGTCTCTTGTATATTATCCTACGTTACCGTTATTTTCTTTTTATTTCTCCTGTTTGTTTATATTTTTGCTAATTCTATTTTACCTCACCCAACCATAAACACATATACATTCTCACGCACACACACATTCACAGATGGGCACGTACATTCACGCACGCTTATGCACAAAAACTCATATGCACACACATGCCCGCACATACATATGATAATTTCACACTAGAAATATTTAACACCAAACAAATTAAGGAAATTGCAACTAATTTTAAGTTTATATTTAAGGAGTTTATTAACATAACCGTCATCCCCATCATCAAGAAATTAATGTTGATGACGGTGACAACGTCGATAGCGGTGTTAATGGTGAAAATAATTATGCCGACGATGATGATAACGAAGAAGAATGGTGGAATATAATCTTTTAATTTTTATGGCTTCGGTGCATTCAAAACAATATGAACTTGATATTCTAACAGAACAGTAATGATTCTGATATCGAAAAATATCAATACCATAATAATAATTCTTTTCTACTCTAGGCACAAGGCCCGAAATTTTTGGGAAGGGGCTAGTCGATTATATCGACCCCAGTACGCAACTGGTACTGAATTTATCGACCCCGAAAGGTGAAGTCGACCTCGACGGAATTTGAATTCAGAACGTAAAGATAGACGAAATACCGCTAAGCATTTCGCCCGGTGTGCTTACGTTTCTGCCAGCTTGTCGCCTTAATACTCTAATAATAAGTATCGCTACCAAATACATAAGACTTCACATCTCTCGAAGAGGATATAGTCACTTTAATCGACACCAGTATTTCTGCTTGTACTTTTAAGAAACATAACTTGAACGATTGACCTGTTGGAAATAGTAATGAAATTTCCCTCAAATCCTATACAGTTTTGATTACTATTTTGAGATGGGGTGTTATTCATACGTAATGATTAAAAGATAAGCAGCCACTAGATTTTATGTTAAGAACACGTGAAGACAGTGTGTTTCTGCGCAGCGTATTGATGATTCAAAGATTGAAGATAGAAGTAAGGAATATAGTCACAGCACCGAATGTTCCAGAGAGGTCATAGGCTCAGCTTCTTTTTTCATTCTCCAATACATGAAAAAGAAAAAAAAACACTATTACAAGAACACAATGTATAGATTTAGAAAGAAATGTTTAATATCTGACAATACTTTAACATGTTAATGAGGTGTCGTCTCAGAAATATACACTTGTTTTCTTGAATTAAACATTGTTGTTTACGTCAAAACACTGAAAACATGTCAAAGGAAAGTTAACTGTGATGAGCGCTTATTCATTAACCCCTCTCTTTTCGTACATTTACTTTTAAGAAACTCATTAATATTATAAATGTCATCAATATACTATAATAGAAAGGTCTTTTTAAAACTTTAAAACAGGAAATTAGAATTGTCATACCACTGTCGAAGAAGTGACTGGTATAATTCGTAAAAAAAAAAATTGTTAATATGTGAAATGTATGTGTTAGTGAGTTCAATTCTAGAATTGGCCAATCTGTATGTATAAGTACACACCAGCAAAATACGATTGCAACATTAAAATATAATTAAAATAGAGAAAAACCTATCAGATAATATATGCTTCATATTTTTACTTGTTACTGAAGTATCCTAATATTAGTCTCACATTCACATAAAATTAATGAGATTCACTACAAATTAACTGAAATTATATTTAATGGGTGTTGTTCTTTTCTGTGGTGTTAAAAAAACTGAAAGTGCTGACATATTTTTTACCACAAATAGAAACTGATCTTGTATTTAAACCCATACTAACCAAATTTGCTCAGATAAAGGAAATGTCCTTAGGGGATGAATGTTCAAAATACTTCCAAAGATATACACGGAGGGACATAATACATCCAGAGTTACTTCTAGAGAAATCTTGGAAGTTATTGCATGTTTACTAGGCACTATACTCTTAAAGACATGAGCCAGGAGACAAAGACAAATGCTCAAATTGGCCACTCGACATTTTAGAGGAAGTACATTAGTAAAAGTAGAATTTCAAAATAAAGTACTTGTTTAGCAGAAGGATAGATGGACTGTATAAGTATAATATAAAAGCGAGAGAAATCTTGGGAAATAGGATTAGGCAGACTTTGATTGAGAGATAAAATGTCGAGGTAAATGTTTATATTGATGGAGAGGAAAACAAATAATTGACTTACTCAATTCATTGAGAAAAATAAAGGAGAGTAAGTGGAAGCATATCGAATAAATGAAAGAAGAACGAATGAAACACAAGAAAAAAATTTAATAAGGCTTGACGCAGAATTATCGAAAGGAGGCAGAAATACAACTCTTTTATGGAAAATTACTTTCCACGCACACTCTCACTCATATATGATAGCGTTCAGAAGGGAAATTATATAGGACAATGCTGTCTTTAATAAAGAACATCTGAAATAGCCACAACTTCAAAGTTTTTGGCCATAGGCTATCTTGATCAGCAGCAACAAGAAGAATAGTCCTGTCGAATATAGCTGTCAAAGTTATAACTGTAAGACAGAACATTTTGATAAGTATAGCATATGATTGATAATAACAAAATTACATTGAATATATAAGTGCGAGGATATATGAAATTATTCATTATGACTCTATCGCGAAAGATTTATTTATCTTTGCATTGCACCGCCAAAATATGCTGTGTCTGATGATGCTGTTGTTGTTGATGATGATGATGTTGAGGAGGATTAGGATATTAATGGTGACGGCAATGACGATGCGCATATGCGCAAATGTTAGTAATACCTCGTCAGGATAACGGTAAACATATAAAACTAGAGCATCATGAAGAATCATATAAAGATATTTATTTATCATTAAAAGGATTTTCAGTTTTAACCTTTGAACAATATCCGATTCATTGAAATTTTGTACAGTAAACTTTGACATTCTCATCAGAGAAAATAATACACTCAACTCACAGCGAAAGCATCATGTAAACTTATAGCAAGTTTGACCTAATGATATCAACCGACAACAAATAAATAGATAATGTTTTAATGTACTCTAAAATTATACACAGCATTAAAAAGTAACAATTTTATTAATAGAACATATTTGGTTATATAAATATAACGTTAAACATTACATGATCACCATTTATAGAATTTTTGTTCCCTATTTTATGTTAGATTTTTTGTAATCTTCTGACTTCAATACCTTTCATATTCTCTTGATAAATTTTATTTAAAGCCATGAATTTCACAGTAATTTAAGTAATTGCTTTCAGTCTATTTTGAGAAGCTCAATAAATGACCTCTGTTAGATAAAATACAAGCAAGTCCGTTAAGCATGTATGCATGTCGATCGTAGAACATATTTGTTTTATACACATTCTCTCTTTCTCTCTCTTGCACATAAATTATTTATATATCTGTACACTTGTCTATACATATTTAGATCTGTACACATAAGTATATATATATATTTTAAATATTACATACACATACATATAAATGTATATAT
>NC_068990.1:39163259-39165606 GCF_001194135.2 Octopus bimaculoides | reverse complement strand
GTGTGTGTGTGTGTGTGTGTGTGTGTGTGTGTGTGTGTGCATTTATGCATGTATATATATATGTATGTTTATCTACATGTATAAACATGCTTGTATTTGTTAACTTGGATATATCATTGTGTGGATGTGAGTGTGCATGCATATATATATATGAACATGTATACATGTGTATATATATGGGGAGAAACCTGGGTGACAGAAAGAGTGAAAAAAAAAACGAATATATGTTATAATAACAAAAATAACGAATTTTTTAGCCCGTTAATAAAAAAACAAATGTCTCAAAATAACTCAATGGCTGAAAATAAAATATGTAACTGGAAGTTTTTAAAAATATAATTACTGTGAGAAATAGCAGCTAAAAGTGTGTTTTAAGGCTAAATATATATATGTATATATATGTACGAATGTATGTGTGTTTGCATATATATAACATGTATATTTTATGTGTATATTATATATATATATATATGTATTATATATATGAATAAATATATATATGTCTATACATATACATAAATACATATTTTAACGGCGAGTGTGTTAAATTTTAAGGCACGATAAGAAAATGACTCTCCCTAGACACAACAGAATATGCTTCAACACACGACATCACATAAAAAAATCTTGCAAACCAAATCCAAAGACGACATACATACATACATATATATATATATATATATATATATATATATATATATATATATATATATATATATATTGCAATATATATACACGCACATATACGTATGCGTGCATGTATGTCCTGGATCTGACTAAACTGCATCCAATACTGGTCCCCTGGTTCGAGATTTCGTAGGTTTTGAGGAGTGGGTAACGACTCTTAGACACTATTGCTCTGAAGTCTACTCAGACACGAAGTAGTAGCAACTGTCCCAGCTATGGTTTAACTAGCAAGCCAGATGACATTACATTTGAGTGCGATTATATAGAAATACTCTTGGTTGGTATCGGGACGCGCATTAAAATCAGTATTAGTGAGGGAACCCTAGCTGTTGTTACAGAGGAACTCTCTGATGAAGAACCTGCTATTCCATATGATTACTAGTCATGTCGCTCGGTCCGTCACTAGGTATTAAGCACAGAGGCTCAGAGAGCAGCACTCGTGTTGTACTAGAGCTTATCCCTATATTCCAATGATGCATAGATGTATTTCTATGATGAGCTCATTTGTCATCTCGTCTACTGGTAGTCCTATAACAATAGAAGAGGGTGAAATGCTGAGACCAGTCCAGTTGCAAGAGCACAGTAAATTACGATTTTCGTTTGTCACCTATGCACCAAGCCATACAGATGTGCAACGGGACAGAAAAGTTGTCTGAGAAGTCATGGGTGGAAAGTCTGAAACGCAAACGTGGAACAAGGAGGAAACATAAGCAGATATAATTTATCTGTGCAAGTGGAACAATCACCATGTATATGTTTATATACCTATGTCTATATAAATATATATAAATATCTATGTGTGCGTGTGTATATACATATATATATATGTGTATATATATATATATATATATATATATATTTGTGTGTATATATATGTATGTATATACATATATACATGCATACATACATACATACATACATACATACATACATACATATATACATACATACATACATATATACATACAAGATCATTAGTGAGACAACTTTATTTATCAATGAGACCGAAACTGTAAAATCGACAAAACACATGTTGAACGAGCCCCACACATAGAAGACAATAATAGAAAAGAATTAAGTTTAATACCAAATCCGTCTATTCGTTACTTAATTAATATAATTACCCTGACACTACGGAGTCCTTGAAGTAGATTCATCGGAAGTATACAACGACTGCGGTTGGCAGCAGCTAGTCTAAACTGTGTCGGTGCTCTACTCAACATCTAAAGGCACCAGTCTGCTTATACCCATTAGTCCAAAATATATATATATGTGTGTGTGTGCGTGTGTGTGTGTGTGAGTGTTTGTTGTTGTGAAAATGGTACTCCCCTTCCCACGTGACAAAGTGTTATGAATGGCCACTATAAAGTCAGACAGGTGAGTAGTAGTAGAGTAGTTATTTCGTTTGTAGTCTGGGAAACTCCTTGACGGGTTAATACCTTGAATTTTGGCATGCTACAATAATTATGTTGATATTTGTAAACATGCTACAGTATGTATTTTCTGTATGTACTTGTGTTGGATATGTATCGATGTGTTTTGGGTATATTTGTAGCACAATCTCTTTTCAATATTTTTTTTCTTTCAGAATGAATGAACCTACAATAGCCTTTATCCTGAAACTACATATTCAACGGAGTTTATGTTAAGTACGTTTATA
>NC_068990.1:39162131-39162544 GCF_001194135.2 Octopus bimaculoides | reverse complement strand
ATTGAAAGCTACACCAATGCCAGAACAGGACGACACTGCATAGTGCCAAACATCCCAGCAATGCCATCGCGCTTCAGGACCAGTTACTGCAACAGTTTGGGTTTCAGGGGCCCACAGCTTTTTAATATTCTCCCAAAGAGCCTGAGGAACCTGCACAAAGTAGATGTAGGGCTTTTTAAATCAAAGCTGGACCTCTTCCTGTCGAGAGTCCCAGATGAACCTACCTCGCGGCAAGAGGTGCAAATGAGGGTTGCTAAATCAAACTCCATTCTCCACCAAGTGCCACATATTGTAAGTGGATCCCTGTAATAACAGTGTAGCAACACGGCGGTGCATCAGCATGGCCGCAGCTCTAAGCTGAAACTATAAATAAGATATATATATATACATACATATATACATATACATATATA
>NC_068990.1:39156507-39161099 GCF_001194135.2 Octopus bimaculoides | reverse complement strand
AGGGGCACTGGCAACGATCCCCATTTTAATTTTTGTAGAAGTTTCCAAGCACCAATGAGGCTTTTTGGCACATCTTCAATTTTCCCCATTCATGAGAGGCGCCCAGCCATCATTCATCTGAGAGTCCATCTACAGAATGTCCTCAAATTTCTATACAGCATATTTTTCCTTTTTTTATTCAAGTATATAAGCAACAATTTCTTTCCCGAGCAACGCCGGGTGCCTCTGCTAGTATATATATATATATATATATAAACAAATAGTAAATGAGTATATGCACATATATATATATATATATATACGTATATGCATATATATACACATACATACTTAAACATAATATGTGCGTGTGTGTGTGTGTGTGTGTGTGTGTGTGTGTGTGTGTGTGTGTTTGCATTATGCATGTATGTTTTGTTCCAGGCAGTTGTCCCAAGTTCTCCAGTTGAGGCTTTACAATGTATGAATTTGACCCTCTATAAATTCACTCGACCTGCGCGAAACAACAATCATATCTTCCCTTCCAATAATACGGGAAACATCTTAACTCCCATACCAGCCCGCTTCGAAAGAAAATGTAATCTAAAGCACACTGTATCTGATATATGTGACGGTAGAGACAGATATTTCTTTGCACATAGATGTAATAGGTCATAGCGGACCAAGGGCTAAAACCTCTACAAAAGACGGAATTACAGGAAAAAAGCATGCAGTAATCACTAACGTTCAATAGCAAATCAATGTCTAATATGTACAAGTAGTATGTATATATATATATATATATATATATATATATATATATATATATATAAACGTACTTAACATAAACTCCGTTGAATATGTAGTTTCAGGATTAAAGCTATTGTAGGTTCATTCATTCTGAAAGAAAAAAAATATTCAAAAGAGATTGTGCTACAAATATACCCAAAACACATCGATACATATTCAACACAAGTACATACACAAAATATATACTGTAGCATGTTTACAAAAATCAACATAATTATTGTAGCATGCAAGCGCATACAAACTCATACATTCAAACACACGCACACACAACTGTATGGATATATTTATATATACATACGTATACACACACGTGTATATTTGTATGCATATGCACACTCGTACATCTGCAGCAAGTGTGTAAAAGCACACAGGTTACAAGGAGGGCATTGTGAAACACCAAAAGTCAGCCTATACAACTGGAATTAGCAACTTGAAAAAGAAGTAAAATAGAAACATGTGACAGCCTGAAATATAAACATACAGTGTAACACACAACGGAAAAATAAAACACAACTTCACCGAAACTAACACAAAGAAGTCGGAAACTCAACAAGGAAATAAAGGAAGAAAGGACACTAAAGACAGGCAGAAAATAGCCATCGTTTGTATTGAATGTAAAGCAGAGAAAACAAATAATGAAACTCTATATAAATTAATTATCAGTATAAGAAGTCTAACAACGACAGCACTACATTACATGTTGTTATAACAATTTCATGTAACATATGCACACAAGTAAAACTTCCTGATGGAACGCTTTTTCGAACTCACATGTGTAACTGGTATGATATATATACATACATAGAAATATATATATATATATATATATATATATATATATATATATATATATATATATATATATATATATATATATATATATATATATATATATATATGTATAAACATACATACACACATACATAGGATACAACCCCTCAATTACACAAACGGAAATAAAACGCAGCGCCAAACAAAAAGAGAAAAAGTCGAAAACAAGCAACACTTGTATCCAAAATTAGATACAAAACAAGCAGCAGTAAAATACTTTATCAATAATTAGTGACACCATCAAACTTAAGAATCGCCAAACATCAAATGTTCTAATAACTACTTGAACTAACATGCCCACACTCCAACAGCAAGCGAACTCACTAATCAAACACGTTTTTCTTTCTTCGAAAAAAAGAAAACAAGAAAAAAAAACAAGAAAAAAAAGAAAATCGATAAAACTGCGTAGAGACGACGAAATACAAACTGCAATTATATGTATTCTTTCTGGAGTTCCTGGACTTGACCCTTTTTTTTAGTTCAACCAGACACCACATTGGACTTCGGTAATACAAAACTGCAATACTGCGGAACCCAATTAAGTTACATGCACAGATCTAAAACAACCCGGAGTAAACGGTTTACTGGATTCTGCAAAATCCTTAAAAGTACCTAAAGGTAGAAACCTGTAACCTAGCAAAACAACTCAACATGAAGACAGTAAAAGTACCTCGATGTCGCAGGAAACTACAGCCACAGTGAGCGCTGGATTAACCATTAAGCAAAATAAGCACGGGCTTATTTTGGAAAAGGAAAGAGGACACCACAGAAAGGAAAGAGGACACAGCAGAAATGGTAAATGGTTTACGGCACGAAAAGAAAAATCAATTTCAACTTGCTAAAATCATATTCGGGATGCCTTATCTCTACAAAGTACAGAGGCAGATGTGTCATGTAGCATTAATTTTGAGGATCTGATCAAAGACTTTGCAATTAAAAATGTTAGAGAAAACTTCAGATGTAAATAAAATGGATGCATACAAAAATATACATTATCTCCCATCTTAGTGTTAGTGTTAGGTAGTGTGTAGCGATTTTCTTCACTACTCCAGGGAGTGACGACCCTGCCTGACACCAGTCCCGGGCTCAGCTGACTCCGGCTGAAAGTACCCGGTATGAGCCCCTATCCAGGGTTACGGAAAGGAGACAACCTTCAAAGAAATCCGAAGTGGAGCCCCGTAGAAGGTTTAGTGTTCGATTCAACATTCTTCCGGCAGCTCCTGCAACCAAATTGGTGCCAAACGTAATGCTCTGCACTCCTTTGGACTACGTCAGCAAGGTCGAGGGAGGAATCCTGACGATTGGGCTACCCGGGATTTTCTTACATCTAGCCCAGGCCTGCGCAAAACTGGAAAGGACATGAAATGTAAAAATCAGACTGGATTAGTTTATGCGCAACTCCATTGTCTCCCGAGACAAAAGGATGCCAACAACAACTAAATGTTAATTTGTTTAATTTTGAACAATAAAAATTTATTTTATGGTTTATTATTGTTTATATTTTGAATATGGGGCTTCAAAATCTTAAGTGCTTAAAGCATGTATGGGTCTTAATTCTGTCCTGATCAGAGTACAGAAACATTCATGCAATGTCTATCACAGCAAGCAAACTACGTATAAAACTACTTACGGCATTAGTTTGTATATTTTACGAATGTAAAAAAAAAAACGTACTTTTGTTTTATAAAGATAGGTTAGTTCTGGGTGAATAACTAATTTCTTTGTAACAAATCACTAAGAACTACAAAGAAGAAAATCGCCAATCTTCTTAAGGTCAAATTTTATGTACGAACATCAATCAAAGACCACATACACAATAACTCTAAATACTAAATAAATATCCAAACGGTCCAATTGTTACTGCAGAAACATTCCTTTTCTGGATGCTTTTGCACTGCATTCGGAATCAATGGTCTAAATTTCAACTTCAAAGCACAAAAGCAGTAAGAGGAACTTAGTGAAATATTGTTTCAACCAATAAAGTGAAGTCAGTAAAAAATAAAACAAGACTAACGGTACTGCTACGTCATATGGAAAAATGTGCTACACCGCTGGAACAATTTCTCATTTTTTACAATGCCACAACTTTTATGAGGTGTTGAATTCACTTGATGTAATTACTTAAATGTTACTATCTTAAGGTGAGGTTGTCACTAGAAGTTGGAAATTCAAAATCACTATCTAACGAGGAAACTGATACAGATTCACGTAATTAAGTACTCTACGTATTATGCAATTCCGTCTTAAAAGATGGAATTACGCACTAGGTATATTTGCTAGAAATAAGATCAGATGGAACGCTTTTGATCACCAATCTGCTCGTTTGACCGGAGGCTAACCAAAATCAGCGACAACAGTAAAACCAAATTCAAAGGAGACAACAAATCGGTATCACATTCAGTATGATATGAACAGAGGACGTACATACTGAGATGCAATAAGTATATTCAAATAAGGTTAATAAAGGCCACAGAATCACATAGACACCAACATCAGCCAATTCCAATCTATGTAGATACACTTTAAATCTGGCAGAAAAGTTGCGAAACAAAATGCCAAAACTAGCATTTCTGAGTCATGCATGGCTATCACAAAGATATTACACGCATTGACCTGAGATAATGTGTAAATGTGACAATTAGCCAGAAGGCTTATTTTGTTTTATTTATTGAGCCCCAGTTTGAGAACCTTCACCGCCCACACAGATTGGGCAATATGTGAAACAGTTTTAGAATAAGAAATTATGAAAAGAAAATCTTAATACAAAAAATAATAATGTACAAATATCAACATATTCACCACTAACAAAAATAACAATAACGAAAAGTAAAAGTAAGATCTTACGTGAATGATCATAAGAAGCAATCATGCGTAACATATTAAAATTCCGACTTTCTCTGATGAACTGATTCTCATTTATTTACGTGGATATATTCTTTCTTACAAGTCTCACCCTCTCTCTCTTTGTATATATA
>NC_068990.1:39153163-39155257 GCF_001194135.2 Octopus bimaculoides | reverse complement strand
ATACTCGTGTATATATACTTATTTTTTCTACTGACCTATTATGTTCAGTTTTTCCGTGTCTCTTTGTTGGAGAAGAAACGAAGCTTTTCCAGTTGTTTTCGCTTCATTTAATTTTGAAAAGTTCAAGTTTAAGGTCGCTTCTTTCCGTCTTATTTAATTCCATATACTCGGGGCCAATTCTAACAAACCAGAAGACATGTTCTTTTGATTCCGAAAATAATGACTTAAACACACTCTGAGCCATTAGAAACATCCCCGCCTACGTCATCAGCAATGGGTCTCTACGCCGACCCTCGTAATGCTAGAAACCACAGCTTACTGACTATATAAAGACGGATACATTAGATAATGTCCATATTCTACAAAAACAATGGAATTGTCACACCTAGAACTCATTTGATAATGTTTCTCGATTAGTGTTAACCTGGGGCAAAGAACAATAATAATTATAACAAACGTAATTACAACGATACGCAACAAAAACTGCAACACAATGATACAAGTAATAGTACCACCTCTAACGCTAACTCAGTCACAAAGAGAATTGGAAACAACCAAACACAGCAACACCACAAGAGAAAAGGAACCGGCCTGAGAGCTTCCATTATGAAACGATGAGGTAACGTCCCCTATGAAACAATTAGCAATCTTTCTATCATAAACCACTGCAGAACATTCTATTGGAAATCATCCAAGAGATCTGTACGATGGGCTGCGATGCCGAAATAAGTTCCATGAAAACATTCTCCATTGTCTTAGAAATATGTCAATCTATTTTATGAAGAATCACAACAAAAGTAAACAACAGCAGCCTTATTTTTATTCTATTTAGTTCAGGGTAATTTGATTTGATAGAGACTAGTTTGCTAATTCTTTGAGGCCATGTGATTGCATGGGGACTTTGTTAATATGCACGTTACTTCATCACAAGAAAATACATACCACTTACACAAAGAAACAAAAATGTTTAAATGAAAATGAAAATATGAAGAAATTATCGTGGCAACTTCCAATCAACGCTCTTGAGCTAATCATGTTCAAACATCCTGACACATTTATAGTGCTCTTGAACACAGCAGTGAGAACTGTCTCCAGCCTGCCATCTTGATTATATAAACAACAATAATCGACACTCTCACTCTGTCTGTTCGTCCGTCTGGTTGCCTATCGTGCTCTCTCTGTCTCTGTCTCTCTGTTCCGCCTCTCTCTTGTAGTAGCTTAAATGCAGCAGATAAAAGTAAAAGTAATGATTCTTCCCAAAACTTCATGACAATCTTTTTTTCTAACATAACAGACATAAAGAAAAGAATGCATTTTTTTTCTCACTCTGATTTTCAGCTGTCTTGAATAACCAGACACGTTAGGCTATGAGATTTCAATAGCAGTTTTTCTATTTCCTCCAGGTTACAAACGCCAATGTTATTTTCTATTCTGTTTACTTTAGCCATATTATCCGCTTGCACCACATGTGAAACGCATAAAGGATCTTTAATTCATAAATCTTGTACATATACAATTTTCCTGCAGCAATTGATTCACATCATTGACTTTCTAAATAGCAACACGAGCAGAAATTTCTCACAAACACATTTATGTAAACTTTACTTTTATTAATATTGTAATTTGAAACTTGTTATTTTTCTATGCATGAACAACTGTCCATTTTAAAATGTGTACTTCAAAACCTTTCGAATAACACGTGCTGCTTGACATTTAGTATCATTTAGACCGGAAGAGATTTACTTTTCCCAGTAGCATGTAGAAAAACTTATACATGCGAAGTTATTAAAGGTATCTATGTGCAGTCCTTACTTTCTGTCTGCATCTTGCTTATGCGTACATGGTAATTTCTGTCAGACCCTTGATTTCTTACCATCTATAATATTTAATCCTGTTGGTGTGTCTATATTATCAATGGGTTTCCTTTTATGTTGCTGCTATCCTTATTTGATTGCTGCTCTACCAGTAATCTATAAAGGATCTCACGTAGCCAGATCAAGTCTTTGGCTTTTCACTGGTTTTATTTGGGCCAATAATAATCTAGTTTTATGTCAGACATTTTATTTATATAAATATGATACAGTCCCCTTCTCC
>NC_068990.1:39149797-39153153 GCF_001194135.2 Octopus bimaculoides | reverse complement strand
CCCAATTATTTTTAATCTTGACAAACGACAGCTTGACAAACGTCAGTTATATGAGTTTTCACACTGTGCAAGTCTTAACCTCACTTTCCCGATAGAACAACAGCTATTGAACAGAATTTAATATAAATATTTCTTTTAGTAAATAAAATATAAATATTTTCTTTGACCAAAGGAGTATCAAAACGAATCTACGAAGCGTAAGCAAACCAAACTTTGAAGTACATCGTGAAGTATGTGCTAATTACACCCTTAGGGATGAAAAAAAAATCTTAATGTGTAACTTTTGCTAAGAAAGGATAGGAGACGGAACATGGAATTCATATTAATTAAACTCAATTAAAATATCCTACATTAATTATCTTAATGCTAAAATTTGTTAATTGTTTTTCAGAGACACTGTGAACTCCGAGACTCATTTCGTTCGTTACATTTTAAACAACATTAAAAGGATTTGAAGTTTGGATTGAGTTAACAGAATAGCCTTCTGCCTCTCGTACACGAATAGTTTCGTTCATGAAGTTGGAAATAGATACTACGTGAAGACGATTTGTTAAGCGCTGAAATCGGCAATACTTCTGTACGAAAATAATTCGTTAACTTGACTATTAAGTCAACACAATTAATCCCGAATTGCTCCATACACATTAAAACGGAGCAAAGTGAATACAAAATCAGGTTCATGTGTCCTGCCTTATGTCATTGCATCAACATATAGTTTTATCTGGGTCTTCCATCAATCCAAAGAGATTGAGGATGTTGGTTTCTTGTATTTGACTAATATTTCTACAACTACTATTACTACATGTATATTTCTGATGCGCGATTTCCGTTCGTACTTTTTATTTGACCATTATCTCATAACTGGTGTATTTAATTTATTACAAAAGACTGGTTCAATCTTGAACCCTGAAGCATGTGTAAATTGTTGGTACTCTTGCATGACAGAATAAGTGTGTGGCCGAAACGAGTCTGCTCACGGCCACAGTGTCATCAACACCTGTTGTTATTTAGCAACTAAACGTTCTAATGCTGCCTTTCCGTTTCAAACCTATAAAGAGTTAAATTGGTTGTTATTTTTAGCAAATCAACCGACCAGATAGAGGTGCACTCGTTATCCCACCGTGTAAATATAGCACTAAATTTTAAAACAGTGGTAAATACTACAAGAAAACTAAACATTGAGTGTACGGAAGGCTACTCAATTTTTTGTACAGGAAATAGTTAATTGTGTCAAATTAGACGCATTATGCAATTTAGCTTCGCAACGTGAACGCTAAACATTTGCTATCACATGTAAGCAACTGAGTTCGCAACAAAACGAACTGGTGATGATAAAAACTGATAAATGAGTACTCGAAAAGATACAATATAATCAGTCATCACTCTCCCACCGAGTATGAATTGATAGCATGCTCATGTTTTTGCGAATTGTTTTCCGTGTCTATGTAGGCACAAATAGACACCGTTTCGGATCCTTCAAACTTCATCAAGCAAAAAAAAAAAAAAAAGAAATTAGCAGGACGTGGCGGCTGGAGGGAAAGAAAGTTGCATCTGCACCTAGATGATGCACTTTACTGGCTGAGTTGACTAGACTAACGTGCAATGAAGTGTTTTACTCAAGGTCACAACGAACATGCCCGTTAACAGTTGAAGCCATGACCGAACGACCCTGAGTTGAACACAATATCCGCTAGGGCACGGGTTTCACACGGATTAAGAAGTCTACAAAGAAACAACGTAGTTCTGTGCTCGATCATATTTCCATCAACATTGGCAAGGTTTCATTCTGCGACTGTTCTTTACTTAATTGTTTAAGCTTACGCGCGCGCGCACACACCTACACACACACACACGAACACCCACCACGTGCTCAGACACAGCTCCAAATTAATATACCTCTCCTTGAAACTGATTTCAATATTCTAAAATAAACTTTCAGTCATTTAAATGGTTCACATAAGATTATAGGTGCATATATGTATTATATAAACATATATGTACTGTGTGTGTGTGTGTGTGTGTGTGTTATGATAGCGCTATAGAACAGTATATCGAATGAAAAATTTGTTTTGAATCATTGGTCACCAAGCCAAAGGTTAACATACAGAGTATCGGAAACTAGAATGAGATCAGAATGTGAGCCGCGGCTCAGTGATGTTATAAGTTATATTCTAAAGAAAGAAAGATCTTCTGATGATATTAAATAGACAATATGGCATTCGGATTTATCTCATTAAATATTATATATTAGTACACAGATATATGCACACAACAAAGATGATGATGATAGTAGCAATAACAATAATAATAATGATGATGATGATGATGATGATGATGATGATGATAATAATAATAATAATAATAACCTTTTCTTCTATAGGCACAAGGCCTATAATTTGGAGGGAGAGGCATAATAAGTGGTACTTATTTTATCGATTCGGTAGGGTGAAAGGCAAAGTCGAGCACGCCGAAATTTGAGCTCAGAACGAAAAGACAGACAAAATGCCGCTAAGCATTTTACCCAGCGCGTTGTCGATTCTGCCAGCTCGCAGCCTTAATAATAATAATAATAATAATAATAATAATAATAATAATAATAATAATAATAATAATAATAATGATAACAATGGTATTAATGAATTTTTAATAGCTAAACCCTTTAGCTAAAAACGAACATAGTAAATCGGTGAAAGGTGAAGTACCAAAGGTTTTGACCGTACCTATCTACTAAACCTCTTCGCTGATATTTCGATATCGCATTTAATACATATAACTTACATACATACATACATACATACACACACACATATACGCACAGACACACACGTATACACTCACACAAATACATATATATTCACACTGAATTGCACGCTCACACACATAAATATCTATAGCTCTGTACATCTCCCATTTAAAGATATATCTTTTTTTATCAAGATTTCAGCAATCCCTTTTCATCTCGTACCACTACTAAATTATCAACAAAAGCGTTTATAAACACTAATTGAAACTAGAGCTACACTAGCGTTAGAGAACCGGCATAATTATCTCCACTATCTCCACGACGACGACGACCACCACCACCACCTCTAGAATAATAGTATATATTTATTAATCCTTGGATTTTTCACCGTGTATCTCCCTTGCTTTTGCTGTTTTCCATGTATATTTTATGATAAATTGGCGTATGTCAGCGGTAGACTTGAAGTGAGGGAAATGATGGTATTTGAAGAGTGACTTGCAGAAGCAAAAACTTCCAGTAGCTTAGCTTGGTATTTGGTAAAATGTGAAAGTTAAGGGGTCAATGAATCCCAAACTGACCTTTCAACAATGTCTGCAATAAGTAAACAATATAT
>NC_068990.1:39148387-39149425 GCF_001194135.2 Octopus bimaculoides | reverse complement strand
ATATTGTATATATATTATGTACAGATATGCATATATTTATACACGTATGTTAATATATATATACATACTTATAATGTATACATACGTATAACGCACAAATATGTTTGTTATTATTTTCTCGATAGTATGCATACCTATGTCTGTTACAGTGTATATGTCTATGTATTTACGTTTATTTATGTTTGCGTGTAGCTTTGTTTATGTAAATGTGTGCCATATAGACACACCAACAAACAATGAAATTAAAGCTGAATGTTGTTGCGATGCAAATGTCCCACTGACCAGTCTTCACTTTCTCCTCTCTCTTCCCCTCATTCCTTTTTCTGATTCGGTAATTCGATACTGCAATTCATTGTTAATTTAATGTTATCGTAATCATTAATAGGCCATGTTACCTAATTATATCAAACATCATTAACACATCTCACCGTAACAACAACATATTATGAATACTCGACACATACGAACTAAAACATCAGCCAAGTCTCTTTCAAATACCATCTTCCTTGTTCTGCGTTTCAGGAAAGACGAACACTTTAAATAATGTAATCCTAAATTTACGAAATACCTCCAAATCCAATCCTTGTTACTGCGTGATTGTTTGTGTTTCAATCAGAGTGATTGCTATGCCAGTGGAGTGTAAGATCCTGAGAGTCTAGGTTATTATTGATTTTTTTTTTCTTAATGGAGATAGAAACGGGTTTGCATTGGGCCAACATCTCTACCTAGACAGAAATATGGAATCATCAGTGGCCATTTCAAATCCACCAATATCTGGGAGAGGAAAGCCTTAAAAGACAATCCCGAGCAGAGAACGGCGGGAAAATGTTTCTGAAGTTCTAACCTTCATAGGGAGCGAAGGGTTTAAGAAGGATATGTAAAAATGATGGGACAGACGAGACACAAAGGCTTTTAGTCATCGATTAGAACTATATTATTGATATATGGTTAAACAACATCGACAGCAATGTACTGTATATATACATACTCACACACACACACACACACACACACACACACACACACACACACACACAC
>NC_068990.1:39146457-39148317 GCF_001194135.2 Octopus bimaculoides | reverse complement strand
TATATATATATATATATATATATATATATATATCCTGGTGAAGCATTGTCACTTTCACAATGATCGTTAGGTATATGGCAAATGAAAGACGGAAGATGGAATCTACGATAATTTATTATTAATCACGACAATTGTTTCGACACATCTAGCATCGATTCCTCTTGGGTGGGACACTCAACAACTGGTTCAGGAGCATCCGGTGGTGCAGATGTATCTCGTCGGGTGATAAATAAATATAACTCATTAAAATTACTGTTCCGCAATGTAACTTTCCGTTTTGTAGAGAGAAAAGCAGCTAGAGGGAGGAAATATTTTCATTTATATAGAAGATCATCTCCTGGAAATTATATTGAATGGTTTCGCATACCTTACCATGGACCAGTCAATGCAGTACTTCATTTTATCCTCTTTTAATCACCATATAAATCCTGCCGAAGATGTTGAATGTCTCTTATTGATTGTCTTAAGGCTGGCAACATGCTTACGATAACGATTCTTAAGTGAATCAGCAGTCTGCCCAATGTAAACAATGTACACGGTCATTTATATACAAGATTTGTACTCATACAGAGATTCCTCAAAGGTCATTTTGATTTTTCTCTGCATGAACATTTATCGTATTTATTTGTATATAAAGCAGTCACGACTCCATTAACTGGCGTTGTTACCGTGCTAGCTGTATAATAAGTATTTCTACTTCCACAAATTGGTCGTAGTTGGTGTTTATCAATGTGGTTTACATCTCCTTGGTTGGTATTTAGATGCAAATGTTCGCTAGATCCAGTCGGTGGGTTATTGAACCTTTGCTGCATTTTGCTATTGTTTATGAACTGAATCTGTAGTTACTCTATCCAGATTACAAGTTCAGGTTTATACTTTTAATTATTGGGGCCCTTGCATATATTATATAACACACTGTCTAAATACCAACATTGAGAAATTAGGCTTCTCAAAACCAGAAAGGAGAAAGCTAATTCATATATACACACACAATACACACATACATAATACACACATACACACACAATACACACAGATGCATACTCACACAAAATAAGAAAGATTTGGGAGAAACATTCTCTTTGCATTTCCATTATCTTATGCTGTTGCTGGTGAAGTAATTATGTTTCTTGTAGTTGTGGTTTGTATTGTTGCTGTTGTTACTGTTGTTGTCATCGTCGTTGTTATAACTGCGCATTGTTTTAAAATGCTGGACGGGATGTAAAAAGTACAAGAGAAAAGAAAAAAAATTAGATAAAATGTGAAACTAAAAAAAAAAATAAACGCTCAGTAAAAAAGAAAGTGAATGGTGACGGAAGATAGTGCGGAAACACACACATACACATACAAACACACATACACACACACGCATACGAAAAGAAACTGGCGTTCGTTATAATTTCCATATTTCACAAACCGACTGGAAAACGTACTAATTTTCTTTTGAGTCTTATCGTGTAATACTCATCAAATTTTAAAGAAAACCGACAAGAAATATTAAGAGGAGAAAAAAATTCAAAGAGATTAGTTGAAAAATAGAGACAAAAAGACAGAAATTTAAAAAAATAAATGCAACAAGAATATATTTGTGTGTGAGTATATGACTGTATGTATATATATACACGCTCTCACAAATAGACACACACATATATAACGGGAATAATATATTACATAATTACAATACGTTGATATTCTTCAATTTAAAAAAAATATATATAGAATATATAAATTAGAGACATTTTACGTATACATATGTATGCGTGTATGTATGTATGTATGTATGCATGTATATATGTATGCATGTATGTATGTATATATGTATGTATGTATTTTAATGTATGCATGCATATGTATATATAT
>NC_068990.1:39143716-39146447 GCF_001194135.2 Octopus bimaculoides | reverse complement strand
TCATTTTGATACTATCATAATTAACCGAAGCAACAGCACTAACACTACTACTACTACTACTATTACTACTACTACTACTACTACTACTACTACTACTACTACTACTACTACTACTACTACTACTAATAATAATAATAATAATAATAATCCTTCTTTCTTCTCTAGAGACAAGGCCTGGATTTTGTGGCGAGTTAATCAGTCGACTCCAGTACTCAACTGGTATTTGGTTTGTCGACCCCGAAATGGTGACAAGGCAAAGTCTACTCGGCGGAATTTGAAAAATCAGAACGCAGCGGCAGGCGAAATACCGCTAAGTATTTCATCCAAATATTAATAATAAAGACAATCGTTTCTACTATAGGCACAAGGCCTGAAATTTGGGGAAGGAGAATAGTAAATTACATCGACCCCGGTGTTGAACTGGAACTTATTTATCGACCCCGAAAGGATTAAAGGAAAACTCGATGTCGGCGGAATTTAAGCACAGAACGTAGCGACGGCCGGATAATGATAATAATAATAATCCTTTCTACAAAAGGCACAAAGCCTGAAATGTTGGGCACTCGTCAATTACATCCACCCTAGTGTTTCACTGGTACTTAATTTATCGACTCAGAAAGGATTCTGCCAGCTTGTCGTTGTTATCATCATCATCATCATCATCATCATTATTATTATTATTATTATTATTATTATTATTATTATTGAGTGAGAGAGCAGAGCGTGCCATCAAAGTGACACTGGGGTAAAATATACGAAACCCTCTATACCCATCATGACTACCCATCTGATAAGGGTACACGAGGAACATGCATCAACAACCATATGTGCGTGACATGGTGATCTCATATCAAGATAAACAGCGCATGACCTCGCAGTTGGGGCCCAGTTAAAATTTTCTTCAGGTCAAGTAACCCATCCCGCTCAAAAGATCCCTGAATAAGGTTTGTGGATGTTGAGCAAAACACCCATGTTTCCAAAGGTGAATTATTCAAACCCCAAAGAATTCCTCTGAACACATGGCTATAAAGTTCCCCCACTACTTCTGCTCATGATCAGAGATGCACATATCATCAGCCACCAAGGGACATGCTCAAATGGTTAAGGTAAAAAAACTGACAAGCAAATGTGTGGTATTAAGCAGAACATTTGCTGTAGCCCATCTTTTATACCAAGACAAAACAATGTACATGATAACACTTCAAATCAATTAAGATCAGTGGCTCTCATGGCTACGCACTGGGGTCGATATAATCGGCTTAAACCCGTTTGTCTGTCCTAGTTTGTCTCCTCTATGCTTAACCCCTGTGAGCAATAAAGATATTAACAACAACAACAACAACAACAACAAAAATAATAATAATGAGATTAGAATAGAATGCTCGGTAGAGCTCCTACACAAAGTTTGTCTCTTAGGGAGAGCAAAGATTACCAGGAGGGTTCTAAGCACTTGAAACACGTCTGAAAACTTGTGGATGTCTAAGGTTACAGGCAGTGACCCTCTGCCTACAGGAATCCTACTAGGAATACGACCGAGCTGGCAGAAATGTTAGCACCCCAGGCGAAATGCTTACGGGGTTTCGTCTGTCTTTATGTTCAGAGTTCAAATTCCGCCGAGGTCGACTTTGCCTTTCACCCTTTTGGGGTTGATAAATTAAGTACTAGTTACGCACTGGGGTCGATGTAATTGACTTAATCCCTTTATCTGTCCTTGTTTGTCCCCTCTATGGTTAGCCCCTTGTGGGCAATAAAGAAATAAAGGATAAGATCGAACTTAAATAATACCAAAATAATACTAAAAACCAAACCAAATTAATAATAATAATCCTTTCTGTTAAAAGCAAAAGGCCTGAAATTTTGGGGTTGAGGGAGCTAGTCGCTTACATCGATTCCAGTACTCAACTGGTAATTATTCTTTCGACCCCGGGAAGAGCTAAGGCAAAGTCGACCTCGGTGGAATTTAAACACAGAACATGAAGACGGAAGAAATTCCGCTAACTATTTCGCCCGGCGTGCTAACGAATCAGCCAGCTCACTGCCCGAATAATAATAATAATAATAATAATAATAATAATAATAATAATAATAATAATAATAATAATAATAATAATAATGATAATAATAATAATAATAATAATAATAATAATAATAATAATAATAATAATAATAATAATAGCAATAACGATGAAGTTATAATTCATTGTATTTCTTTTTCTTATAATTGTCAGTAATATTATCATAAATAGAAGCATGAGTATTAGTATTGCCGTTGTTTCTGTTGATGCTACGTTTTTTTAGTTCATGATGATGATGATGACGATGACGACGACGATGACGACGACGATGACGACGACGATGACAACGCCGAAGACGACGATGACGATTTGATGATGATGAGAACGATGTTTTCTATGTCTTTGGTTGCCTTTGCAATTTTCTTTTACTTTCGTTTTTCAA
Organism: Octopus bimaculoides; assembly: GCF_001194135.2. Lineage (NCBI taxonomy): Eukaryota > Metazoa > Mollusca > Cephalopoda > Octopoda > Octopodidae > Octopus > Octopus bimaculoides. The sequence goes on along the minus strand of NC_068990.1, from coordinate 39,143,990 downwards.
CTCTCGCTTTAATATAAATGGAATAAAAAATCTCCATTATCATCATCATCATTGTTATTATTATTATTAGTATTATTTATTATTATTTATTATTATTTATTATTATTATTATTATTATTATTATTATTATTATTTATTATTCTTTATTATTATTATTATTATTATTATTATTATTATTATTATTTATTATTCTTTATTATTATTATTATTATTATTATTATTATTATTATTATTATTATTATTATTGTTGTTGTTGTTGTTGTTGTTGTTTTAT
>NC_068990.1:39141539-39142335 GCF_001194135.2 Octopus bimaculoides | reverse complement strand
TATATATATATATATATATATATATATATATATATATATATATGCTTACGCATGCATTATATTTCCTCGAATAAATTGGAAATTGGAAATAAAATCAAAACTATTGTCTTGATGTGTTTACAATCACCAGAACTGCGTCCTCTTTTCTTTATCATCATTTTACACTTAATAGCACATCACTTCAGCTCCTGTATATCCTGTTCCCCAAATTTTCCACCCTTATCAATCCATCTATTTCTGCTCGTTTTCTTCTCCTCTTCATCCTCCTCCTCATCGTCATCAACACCATAACGATCGCCATAATAATTATCACTCCCTTTTGCTTACTTGATAATTGTCTTATCATCATCATCATTAATCGTCATAATCATCATCATCATCATCATCATCATCATCATCATCATCATCATCATAATCATCATCAACACCACCAGCCAGGCCGTTCTTGTCATCATCAGCATCATAGTCATAATCATCATCATCATGATCATGATTATCATCACGTCCACGACAACCACCACCAGCATAGCAACGTAAGTTTCAATACCACAAATAGAACAATGACAAGTACAACTCTTAGTATTACTAATACACCAATAACACTTCTCTGAATCACCATGGAAAATACAACCATCACCTCTAACACTTGCAGCACAAGTCACTGCCAATACTGCCCGCAACATCACTACCCCCCACCCCCGACGCTCCCCGCCACCACCACCACCAAGAACGCAACTTTAGCTTCGTAACATCCAAACAATACCAACACCACAGCTGTTGGCACTCCGTCGCTTAC
>NC_068990.1:39137337-39141370 GCF_001194135.2 Octopus bimaculoides | reverse complement strand
AGTTCTCGGGGATATTCAGCGTGACACAGTGTGACAAGACTGACCCTTTGAATTACAGGCACAACAGGAAGTAAGAGTGAGAGAAAGTTGTGGTGGAAGATTACAGTAGGGTTCGCCACCATCCCCTGCTGGAGCCTCGTAGAGCTTTAGGTGTTTTCGCTCAATAAACACTCACAACGCCCGGTCTGAGAATCGAAACCGCGATCCTATGACCGCGAGTCCGCTGCCATAACCACTGGGCCATTGCGCCTCAACTCCCAACACCACAATAACCATGACTATTATCACTACCAGCAATAATTTCATCATTTGCACCCTCACTCATTCAAGTCGTATCTGAGCATCTCCAAAACGAAAGAAGATATTGGACACTGCAGACTCTAGATATGCAAAAAAGTGAGTGTACTCTCATGGTTGGAATGGGTTTGATACATACATACAAACATACACAAATAAGTACGTACGTACATACATACATATATACCTACGTGCATACATACATACATACATACATACATACATGATAATGACCGTTCACTCGTGACCGTGGAAGACCATTGCCGACCTTCAGGAACATTGTGCGCTCTAGGACCAACTTATATTTTGCATTTGCGGCTCCGTTGGTGGCTAATGAGCCCTGCTCTTGACAAGCATACACGACTGCAAACATTGCAGATTAAGCTTTCCCCATTCACTATACGAGCCGGGCACTTTCGCACAGCTCGCTTAAGTTCTTCATGCTGGATACATGCTCTCTCAAAAGTGTTGATCCCCTCCTTAACCTGCTTCCTCCATCCGTGGCGATGACAGGCATTCCTCTCCCAGTCAGTGTCCTGCATATCACATTCTCAATGTTGCCTGGACCTCAAAGATTCCAGACACACAGATCCTGAGGACAGCTGATATGTTGAGTATTGAGGCGATGGTGCACAAGCACCGGTTACGTTGGACTGGACGCCTTATTAGAATGAAGGATAGCAGGATTCCTAAGCAGATGCTCTATGGAGAACTTGTGTATGGAAGGAGACTCCGACAGAAACATACATACATACATACATACATACATACATACGTACATACATATATGTGTCTGTGTGTATGCATGTATTTATACTGAATTAAGGATGAATTGGGATTAAAGGTTATGTCAATATGACATTTTCAAATATGACTATTTTCATCATCATCATCACCATTCTCATCTTCATTATCATCCCCTTCCTCCTCCGCATCATCTTCATCATCATCATGGCCATCATTATCATTATCTTCGTCATCATCATCATCCTCATCATCATCATCATCATGCTCATCATCATCATCATCATCATCATCATCATCAACACCATCACGATCATCATCATTTCATTATATTGAGAATTCACCTCAAAGCAAGTTTCCGCTATGATGTCAAAGTGTTAGATTGTCTTGACATTGTTTGGCATGCAGTCATCATATTAGTTGTTAGGCAATCATATTTCCATGTCATGTTATATTATCGTGTTGCTTTTGTGTGATGGTTTCATTTTAGATGTATATTCATTTTGTTATGTGCAATTTTGGTTGTGTTATATTCTCATTATATAATATCATCATGTGATCATAACACGATAGCACAACAATAAAGAAGTCACAATAGGACATTGCAACAAACAAGCTGACAACCTGTTGCCATATAATATCATCTTATATTGTCATGTGAATATTCGTTCATTCTATCAGCTATGTTCTCATATTGTTGTTTTCTGATACTGTCCAGTAATACTTGTTATATGATGCTGCGATGATGTCCTGTTACATTGCTATGCCTTTAACTCTCTGCCTGTGTGACTGTATGACTGTGTCTGTTTGTTTCTCACTGAATTTATGTTTGTGTGTATATATATATATATATATATATATATATATATATTTGAAGATAAGCAACAAACATTCAATAGGTTATAGCAGTACGTACGTTTCGTACAAGCTCGATTTATTCATGCAGTGAGAACACTACAGAAAATACAATGAAAATGTACTCCTCAGCTGCATAATGGAATTTCATTTTAGAAAGTCATTTTGAAGATGTTTGCAAAAAAACAAGAGTAAGAGAAGAAAACACATCTCGACTATGCGGCGGTGCATCAGCATGGCCGCAGCTCTAAGCTGAAACTATAAGAAATATATATATATATATATATATATACACACATATGTTTATATATGCAAGCATATATATACATATATAATATATAATTTATTTATATATATAATGAATACATCAATAAAATTATAGACCCCATTTGTGATTTTATTATACATATCCCATACCCAGAAAGAGCCTTAAATCAGATCTACATTTTAAAATAGACATTACCCAAGGGAACACAGGATTCCTATACCTTCATACTTGTTTTACCTTAGTGTGAACCCTGTTTATGATACCTAGCCATTTCTGGCATCCTGCGTCAGTTATGATAGAAACAATAGGCATAATACAAGGGATTAGGTGATGATAAAATGGGGGAAAGGTAGTTAGTATAAGAAATAAGTAATAGATATGGGTGGGGGTAACATTTAAAACTTAAGTAAGAGGAGGGATTGGTTATTTTACTGCCTACAAGAGACTCGGTTATTCCTAACAAGACGAACTATAAAAGGAGCAATATTTATAACCAGCATTATACTATCATGGGCTACTAATTGTATGATGCGGGGTTATAAGTACTATTAATGGGTAGTATAAGTATTTCTAGTGCTATTTATATTTATCGAAAGTTGACATCCCCTTGTGCAGGCAAACTACACTTCGCTCAACGCTCAGGTTCACTAGGACTATGTGCTGTTAGAATACGAAAAATTTCATTAATGCAAAGGTAACATTTTCTATATTTTTTCATTATACAAAGGTGCAGTAGCGAATTTCTCCCAATTTAATGTGAAGCTAGTGTTACTGTCTTTGAGCTCCCAAATGTACTGACTTAAAACTGTTAAATTAATGTTGGTGAGCGGCTCATCTTCGTTTTATTTCATTTTGGTGGATTGCTTACGCGAATATTATGGACATTTTTACTCACTTACCTTTACTCCCTACCCTCACTTAGCGGTCATTCTAATAGCTCTTTTGTCTTAATAACAGTCAATTACACAGTAATTTCCCAATGTTTAACGGTCATTCTCATAGCATTTTTTGCGATGGCCAGATAACTGAAGAGATGGCGGCGTGTGTTCCGCCCCGACATCCGAAACTCGGAGTTTTATTATGGCTACCGAATAATTGTCACATATTATTTACATATATATATCTTCCAAAATTTGTTATAGATAGGACTGTGCCAAGAAGTACAATTATTTTTGAAAATACTGTGTTGCAGTTACTCGTCGATACCACGAATAAAGATTATTAAGGAGAAGATAATTTCATACGCTTATTCATTACATTCTGACATGTTTTGTTTAATTTCACTAAAAATAATTACATCATCAATTTATTGGACATTGTATAAGATACAGAACATTTAAATCGTGAAATATCCGTAGCTTGCATGCTGTTATTATGTTACTGTTGAAGATATGATTGCAGGTTAAAACTTCGAAAGAACAAATGTATTCATTAAAGAAAGAAGAGCTAGGAAGGAAAGTATGTGACAAGAGTTGTATGCATATTTTCAACTTAACTTTTCCACAAACATATATAATTGCTTACATATTAATACACATCTTTTTAAATATGCATATACGGTGATACCAGGACGAGTTTGATTCATTCCATGAACGAGCTCGTCTTACGATTTATTCGTTTACAAATCAATAATTTTCCCCATTGAAATTAACTGAAATATAATTAATCCGTTCCAGCCCAACATAGAAAAAAAAAAAAACATAAATTATTTTTTATGGGTTTTAAAACACAAAAGGAGGAGTAGTTACAAGTAAAGTGACAATTATAAAGAAAGAATGAAAAAGAAATATATGTAAAGTGGTTTTATTAACTGAATTACCTTAAAAATGGGACGACATGTGTGCTCGTACTGCGGATTTCCGCTCGTAC
>NC_068990.1:39134812-39136301 GCF_001194135.2 Octopus bimaculoides | reverse complement strand
ATATATATATATATACGTATGTACGCAGGTATGTATGTATATATAGATATATTGCCTAACAAAATAAGTCCATTAGGTGAATATTCTCCGCTCTGCTATTTTTCCATTGCGAAAAGACAATTTACCCTCCCATGTCATCTCCCCGCTCCTTACCGAAATTTTATATCTGCGACATTATTACATCACTAACTCTGTGGTCCTTTTTGAAGTATATATTATTTTATATAAATGCTTTTATCATCCTTTCTCTTTTATTGTCGAAACTTTTATTTTATCTATTTATTTTATTTATTTATTTGTTTATGAATTCTATATCACTAAATTAAAGTATTTAAAGAAGACTGGCAAACCTACCCACCGTGGGTCTATGTTCTCTGGCTCCAAGTTAGGTATTCAAAATACTGCCCAAATCCCAATAATAATTATATAGACAAGCATTGTGTTGTGTGTTGTTGGCACTCCGTCGCTTACGACGTCGAGGGTTCCAGTTGATTCGATCAGCGGAACAGCCTGCTCGTGAAATTAACGTGCAAGTGGCTGACCACTCCACAGACACGTGTGCCATTAACGTAGTTCTCGGGGATATTCAGCGTGACACAGTGTGACAAGGCTGGCCGTTTGAATTACAGGCACAACAGAAACAGGAAGTAAGAGTGAGAGAAAGTTGTGGTGAAGAAGTACAGCAGGGTTCGCCACAATCCCCTGCCGAGTCGGCTGCTCTAACCACTGGCGATTGTGACTCCACTAGACAAGCATTAAACATAGATGATCACACATATGTACATACATATAATCGTATACATGCAAATACCCACACGCACACCACCACACATATATACGTGTATGTGTGTTTCTGTGTGCTTGCGTGTGTGCGTGTATGGATGCATACATATCTATGCATATACACATAATTATATATATGTATATGTATAAATACATCGTGAAGTCTCCCGTCATTAGACGACCTGTGAAGGCTATGCTATTTCTTATTGAACGACCATGTAGATAGATTGTTGATAGTGGTAGTGTTTGTGTTCACATAAGCTCACTCCATCCATCAAATCGACAATACCTGCACGGTTGTATTGACGTGAAACTGTACGACGTGTCACATGTCAGATGACTGACGAAATTATCGCTGAACAAGTGTTTTGCTAAAAAACACAACGCAACGCTCGGTCTGGTAATCGAAACCAGGATCTCGCAATTGTGAGTGCCATGCTCAAACCACAAAGCTATGTGCCTTCACAAGGTATATATACAAATGCATACACATATATACGTATATATATATATGTATATATGTGTGTGTGTGTGTGCGTGCGTGCGTATGTGTGTTTGTATGTGTGCGTATATATCTGTGTAGGCTCGAAACGTTAAAGACTTCCTCTATTTCCGAGCGTTAAACTAATACATCCATTTGTTGTTTACACCACCTGTCTTCGTTTGTTGTTTTTTCGTGAATTCTCCCTATACATATATATATATA
>NC_068990.1:39132248-39134630 GCF_001194135.2 Octopus bimaculoides | reverse complement strand
TATATATATATATATATATATATATGGCAGGGCCTACGCTATTACTTGTGTACAAGTCCCTCAACAGGCTTCCAAGCATTTTCCGTCCATCGAAATTCGAAGTGTAATTGAACCGAAACCCAGTGATTTCTAAGCCCACGTTTTAGGCATTCAGCTATACTACGTTCAGTATTGACCTATATACACAACTAAATTATCAAATATGTCTTTTTTCATTAAAGAAAATAGTGTTTGATTTGAGAGTGATTTGACTGGTGTTCCTATCAGGCCGAGTGGCCACAAAGTTTCTACCACTTTGGCTACTATTTCTCTCAGGTCGCAGACCGACCATGTCAGGTCAAGAGACCACACTGAGTTGGTTCGAGGGTTCAGATGCTATTTAGTTTAAAGACTATACCTCCAGAATACTATGGCTTCCGTCACATCTGCACGTTCTTTCTAATTAATCATTCTCACTGTTGGGAGACCTTCAGTTACATCAATGTCATTTACCATCCTGCCTGATCCTTTGTCCCCTACTCTACGGAAAAGCCGAGGATTCACCTTTTTGTGAAGATGTTACAGACATTATCTACGCGCTTTAATGTCCACCTTGATACGGCAGCGAGAGTCTTGAAAATTTGATTATAGCGGAAAGTATATTCTGCAAGAGTTGAGATGCAGCACGAATAATGGGTTTTTGAAGAAATTCTCAGCACGGAAGTGCAAGCATGGACAAACGTACAAATACGCATGTACACACATACATGTGTAGACACACAGACACACAGACACATAGACACTCATACATACATACACACATATATATGAGTGTGTGCCTCTATGTGTGTAACTATGTATACGTATATGTGTGTATATATATATATATATATATATATATATATATATATATATATGTGTGTGTGTGTGTGTGTGTGTGTGTGTGTGTGTGTGTGTGTGTGTGTGTGTGTGTGTGTGCATGCATACATATATGTACGTTTACATGCATATTGATGCACAAACGTACACAGAGACACACATACACGCATATTCACATATGTACAGAAAATGCTAGCTGTCATTTTCTATGTTCGAGAGTACATATATCTAAATATCTAAATATTGTGAATATATATATATATATATATATATATAATTTTGTCTGTGAATGGAGTGTGCGTGTGTATGCTTGTGTGTACATTATATATTCATACATATATTTTGCTTTCCCACTCTCACTTCCCCTTCTATCACCAACATTCAAACTCTGAGATCCTATTTTAACATGCCATACAACTGCTAACATGTATAAATAATGCAAGCGTTCGTGATAATACAGGCATAGACACATAAACTCAAGCGTACACTGAGACAAAGTGAATAGAGGAAGATAAATAAAGGATAGACAAATAGACAGATAGATAGATAGATAGATAGATAGATAGATAGATAGATAGATAGATAGATAGATAGATACCGAGAGAGAGAGATTGAAAGAAAGAGTTTAATTTCCAGCAGTGCTGGCACTTTTCATAGCCGTTCGTCAGTATTTCTTAACACCAAACAGAAGTTGTCTCATTAAAAGATTAAAAGACGCAGATGAGTTACGCTCCGTATCTATTGCTGCAAGGAATTATGGATAAATAAACTTGCCATGTCCGAGAAAGAGAGGGAGTTATTGGTATAAAAGTGTGTCATTTACATAGAAAGTAGAAATCGAATTGCTGTTTGGTGTTGGGGTGGACAATGGTCGATGGAGATGGAAGATGGCAACCATCCACTCAACGGAGTCATTGATACTAGTCTATATGAGACGTACTAAGGCAATTATACACGTTATATCTATCTACCTATTACACACGTACAAACACTCACACATTTCCACTCTCTCGCGCATACATACATACATCCATACATACATATATATATAACTTGCACTATCCGCCTACCACCTGTCTGGTTGTCTGGTCAAGTGAAGGACAATTTTCGAAGAGAAAGTATTCGTGATTCAGACGAAGCAAAAGTGTCAATGAATTTTATCAATGGATTCGCGCTCTGGTTTACACAATGATGCAAATGAATTGCTTGTGGTGGAGATTGTTGAATTGGGCATTTTCATAGAAATATTCCTTGAGAAGCGTGTGCAATTTGAACATCGTATGTTATTTAGTAAAAATGTAAAAAGGGCTCAATTTTCCATTACGTTGGGCATAACCTTTGTATGAAAACTACATTTCGTTGGCCAAGTTTAGTGGAACTTCAAAGGGAGGAATATAGACCAATCTGTTTTGTAAGAGGAGGAGGAGGAGGAGGAGGAAGGGGAGAGGGAGGAGGAGGAGGAGAGGAGGTGCAGCAGCAGCAGTAGTCATGCCGGAGACCTGGCAGAGTCGTTATGTATATATA
>NC_068990.1:39130338-39132107 GCF_001194135.2 Octopus bimaculoides | reverse complement strand
TATATATGTATTCGTCTTTACGTTCAGACTTAGAATTCTGCCGAGGTCGATTTTTGCCTTTGATCTTTTCGGGGTCCCTAAAATAAGTACCAGTCAAACACTGGGGATCGATGTAATCGACTAGTCACCTCCCTCCAAATTTTATGCTTTGTGCCTTTATTACAAAGGATTATTATTATGATTACTATTATTATCATTATTATTATTATTATTATTATTATTATTATTATTATTATTATTATTATTATTAGTAGTAGTAGTAGTAGTATCATTATCATTACTATTATTATTATTATTATCATAATTAGCATTCTTATTACCTTTTTCTTTAAACTTTTATTCCGATGGTTACCATTTATTTTCGCTTTATTTTACTCACTTTCGCCAGTATTTCCTCTTAAAATTCTGACCTGACCTTTGTTTTGTTTTTTCTCTGTTTCATTACTTCACCATCTTCATTCACATCAATTCGTATCATGATGATGATCATCATCTTCCTCATCAAATTCCATTTCTAGCATCATCTTTGATTTATCACAAAGATTTCTTTTTTGACGACTTCAATAACCTAAGGATACACACATATATACATATATAAATACGCACAGTATTATGTTTATGTATATATGTATGTATATATATATATACATATGGCCTGATATGATTATGAATACATTTGGAACAAAGTGGACAACCGGAACTGTAATTCTGTCTACCAAGGGACACTTTTACACACAAACACATAAGCATGTACAACGCAAGAATGACATACACATGCTTACAGTCACGTATTATTTCATGTACACACACACACACACATACACACATACACATACATACACACACACACACACTCACACTCACACTCACACACATATTGTGGCATGATAGCATCAAAAACATTAAAAAAAATACAAAAGTAGAGAAATATATTCACGGCAAATATGTTGAAGATAACAGTAAGAATTACAAAATGAGAGACAAAGAGAAAAAATAGAATCAAAAGTTATAAGCCAACACTAAAAACAGTAACAAGAACAATAAACAACACTAGACCAAGAAAAGCCAAAACAGGATTATATATATACATACATATGAACGTACATAAACGCACATGCATGCGCACGCGCATATATGTGAATGTATATGAATAGATATATATGATGTATATATGCACATATATATATATATATATATTTATATATATGTAATTATATATGTACATATATATATTATAACTATACATTTCATATACACGCGTATATATGAATATATATAATTATACAGTCTACATATGCGTGCGTGTGTGTGTGTGTGTGTGTGTGTGTGCACGTGCGTTCAAATTATTATAAAAATATAAACAAGCTCAATAAACTTTACAAAGTTGTAAAGGCTAAGAAAACTATATAAAAAAGAAAAAGACTAAATATGTTCTCCAAGTGTTACAATCTGCATAAAATGGGTGAAGAAAAGGAAGGAAAAATAATACAAAAAACAAAGATGGCATCAACAAAATAGAAAGTTGCTGGGTGTGGACGAGGGTGAAGGGGTTTCAAAATTTCACACTGCCTGAGACAGTATGCATACGCATATGCGTACATGCATACATGCATATACATATCTGCATACCAGCATACGTACATATGTAAATACATAAACACACACAAATATAAATAGATATATACACAGACATATGGATATACATATACATACATGCATATATATATACACACACACACATATATATATATATATATATATCCATATAT
>NC_068990.1:39129601-39130328 GCF_001194135.2 Octopus bimaculoides | reverse complement strand
TATATATATATATATATATGTATGTAAGTTTGCGTAAATATATGTATTCTATTCATTGTTATTGTCATCATCCTCTTTACCCTTTATCTCTATCCTGAGGGGATGAAAAGTCTAGAAAATTCCCAGAGAAAAGTGAGAAAAATCTAAATAGCTATTTAAAAAAAATATATATGCATGAGAAAAATAAAAAAAATAAAGGAAAGGAAACTCATCCACAAAGAATCATACAAACACACAAACATGCACACAAACACACACGCTCACACACTCGCACACTCACACACATGCGTATGTAGACGGATATAAGGAAAGAAATAACAATAGGTAGATGGGCTGCATACGTTAAAATAATAAGCCGTAGGTGAATGTTAAAGTAGATGTGTTATGATGAGTGAGAGGTCGAATGTTGGTTTGTTGCTGGGGTTGTGGGAGGGTAGCTACATAACATAAATATGTCCAGGTGGATGTAGGGGATAAACAGTGGTAGTGGTGGTGATAGTGGTGTTTGGGATTGAGTAAGGTGTGAGGTTGGTGGAAGTGTGGTGTGTGTGACTGAGAAAATTAGGGTGAAAAAAAAACATCACTGCAAATGCACAGCAGTGTTCCAGTTTAGGGCGATTTTCTTCTCTCAGGGACTTCTAATGTAGGTCAACCACACGCACACATACAGATAACGCATATCCATCCACACACACACACACACACACACATATATATATACATATAT
>NC_068990.1:39128099-39128832 GCF_001194135.2 Octopus bimaculoides | reverse complement strand
AATAATAATAATAATAATAATAATAATAATAATAATAATAATAATAATAATAATAATAATAATAATAATAATAATAATAATAATAATAATTTTAATAATAATAATAATAATAATAATAATAATAATAATAATGATAATAATAATAATGATAATGATGATAATAATAATTACGAGTACTAACAAATAATTAATAATAGCTAAGGTTCCTTTGCTAAATATAGCAGTCAAAATGACCAAAGCACAGATTTTCTTTTAAACATAAAGGTGAAAGCGGACAAATGAATAAAAATTCTAAAATTGAAAAAAAACAGACAAACCCGTATCATTGTGATTTCGAACTTGGAGAAAAACTCTTTGTTCAACTTTAGCGAGTCTTTCATCTCACCAATGTGTACGGTGACTGTTGTACACCACTGTGTACGATGTCATTTTTGTTTTGGCCAATGAACACGTGCACTATATATTCGTTTTTCACTGTGATTCTTCATTGTTCTTAGTTTAGGTCATTTCTTTCATCGCACATCTTGTGGCCTCATCAAGAACTCTCCACCCCATGTGCATCCTCTTGTTCTGATTAGTGTGACCATCCCGAAATATAACATCTTTTTGTTCAACACACGATTTCACATCAAGAATCTTGCAAAACTAAGGACATGAATGTATGGATACATACATTCATATACATATATATATATATATATATATGTATATATATATATATATATATATATAT
>NC_068990.1:39126766-39127617 GCF_001194135.2 Octopus bimaculoides | reverse complement strand
ATAAGCTTACTCCTTCCATCAAATCGACATTACCTGTACAGGTGCAACGGGTGTCACATGTCAGATGACGAAATGATCGCAGAGCAACGTCAAATGAAGTGATTTGCTCAAGCGCACAAGGCAACGCCCTGTCTGGGAATCGAACTCTCAATCTCGCAATCGTGCGTGCAACACCTTAAGCAGTAAGCCATGCACCTTCACATACGCACACACACATACACACACACGCACGCACACACACACACATACACACGCACGCGCACACACACATATTCTTTACTTGACTGAGGCCATGCTGGAGCAACGCCTTTAGTCGAAGAAATCGACTCCAGGACTTATTCTCTGTAAGTATAGTACTTATTCTATCGGTCTCTTTTGCCGACGCAAACACACCAACGTCGGCTGTCAAGACACAGACACAAATATATACATGGATAACAGTAACATCCACCGCAAGGGGTCAGCCACACTTAAGTGGCAATACACTTCACTTTATCGTGCAGTTACTGTTAATACTTCATTTAGAGAATTAACATTGCTTGTTTTCACTTTTTCGATATCAGTGAAGAATTTCACTGGAAAAATATACATAAGTTTGCCAAGAATTTATACCTCTCATCAAAGGTCGGTAGCTATCAGACGCTGACGAAGGGAAATAACCCTGAAACCCGGGTCCGTTCGTGCTACGATAAAGATGAGAGGGGTAACTTCCCTTGGCAAAACAAACAGGATACAGTAGTGTATCGATAAGCCAGCTGGAGGAGATGTCCTCCTGGGGCTAAAGCAACAGTAACATCCACCCCTAGGGGTCAGCCACACTTAAGTGGCAATACACTTCACTATATATATAT
>NC_068990.1:39123106-39124200 GCF_001194135.2 Octopus bimaculoides | reverse complement strand
GCGTGTCTGTGTGTGTGTGTGTGTGTGTGTATATATGTATATGTATATATATATATGTATATATGTATATATATATATATATACACACATATATATATATATATGGGGGAGATAGATAGAGAGATAGATAGATAGATATACATTGATATATAAAGACATACAAACATGGCCTCCTATATATTGAAATAGCTGTGCAGGCAGTCAATATTTTATCTTCATCTTTTGTAATTATTTTGTCCATGCAATAATTTTATCTATGAAAGAGAATAATCAAAGATATGGCGTTCATGTTCAACGAGGACAAAGTACGTGTGTGTGTGTGTGTGTCTATGTATGTATGTTTGTATGTATGCATGTATGTATGTATGTATGTGTGTATATACACATTGGCCACTATGCAACATATGCACCTGCAAGGCATGGGCACATATTGGCTGGTTTTAGACATATTGTTCAGTCTTCTGGAAAGCAAAAACAAACAAACAAACAAAAGAAAAACACGGAGGAAAAATAAACGAACTGACTTTATATGTTTAAGATGAACAAAAAGAAAAGTTAAAATAATATATGAGTGGATGACATTCTTGTGTTGGAAAAGAACAGAATCAGACCTAAAATGATGTCAACATACAAGCATACATATAAGTGTCCATAACTACAAACACACGCACACCCATACACACACCCACACACCCATATATACTCATTCAAACACACACTCATATATACTCATAAATATAAATATGTATGTATGTATATATACTTTTATATTACTCTGTATGTATATGTATATATAAGTGTATCTACATAAATATATACATACCTATATACATACATACATATGTACATGTGTTAGTGTGCAAGCGTGTGTATGAATTTGAACTTAAAATGTACTTCTAGGATAATGTATGACGTAGAAGAACACAGAAGGAAAAACAGAAAACAGACTCCCATACATTAACCATATGAAAGATAAGAATAAGAATTAGATGAAGGAAATCAAACTTTATACACACTCACACACATACACGCATAAGCATATACATGTATATATATATATATATATATATATATATATATATATATATATATAT
>NC_068990.1:39120727-39122844 GCF_001194135.2 Octopus bimaculoides | reverse complement strand
ATATGTACAAATATATGTATATGCATATATATATATATATATGTATATATGTGTATGTATATATGTATATATATATATAGGTATGTATGTGTGTATATATATATATATATGTATATGTTTATGTATATAGTTGTATATATATATGTATATATATGTGTGTGTATATGTATATACACACACGCACATACACACACACACACACACATATATATATATATACACATGTATAATCAGTGTATCATATATCCGAAAAAGAAGCAAGCTGTAAAGCATAGAGCAGTAACGTATTTATAAATAAACATGTGTGTGTTTAGATAGATAGATAGATAGATAGATAGATAGATAGATAGATAGATAGATAGATAGATAGTTAGATAGATAGATAAATAGATAGACTAACTAACGTACATATATTTATGAATATATGATTCTATGTCCGTCTATCTCTTTGATAACTATCATGCACGTAACTCTTGGCCATTGGGTTACTTTGCACATTAAATTTATTAATAATATCTATCTATTTCTCTCTCTTTTTCTCCCCGTCTCATTATACGGTTGTGTATGGTCGGGTGCGCGTGTCTGTGTTGTTCTGCCTTGCATATTGAAGTGATTCTTTATTTTTTTTTTTTGCACACCGCAGCAAGCCATATTATATTTACTGAGTATATGACGAGGTCTGGCAGCAGACCATTGCTTAAGGATAAATGCATTGGTTACTGCAATACGAAGTTCTTGTATGTATATATGTACACACATAAATACATGACACTCATGCGTGCGTACATATACACTTTTCTTTTGTTCTTTAGATTCGCTTATGTAGCACGGCTAATGTTGGAGTCCTATCTTTGGATTTTAATATTCAGTATTGTTTTGTTTTTTTAATTTTTTGTGCCGTCTTTCTGCCGAAACAGGGATCCGATACGTATGATGTTTTTACTTTATTATTTTTTATTAAACTTTGTTTTTTGTGAACGTGTTATCTCTAATTATTAGTAGATCAATGAATTGGTAGATTATTTGCCTTTTATGATAACTTATCTAATACAATGCAGAAAAGGCTTTTGTCACATTTCATATTTTCTTTTAGAAGACGGTTTATAAGGCTAACAACAGAAGACATTTCAACACCAAACTCATGCAGCATAGTTTCATGCTGTCAGAATTTGATGAAAGAATTGTTATCTTACAATACCTATTCCATGTCTCTTATTTTCCTTTCGTATTTGCTGATGTTCGACACGAAATTTTCAAGAATTAATTGGTTCATAGTTATTTCCAGCGCACCAAAATATAGACGCATAACATAGATGTTTGGTTAATATTAAAGTTATTCAATTTTCTTTTATTCATTTCTTGCAATTTCTTCAGTTAGTACATGGTGCCTGGGTGAACATATGTGTAAAAAATAGTTCAAATCTGGAAAACGCAAGCGATTTCTTTAGAATCAGATCCATTGATCCTAGTACACAACCCAAACCTTAGGTAAATATGATCCTGCAAGCATAGGCGTATATATACTATTTTCAAATGAGCTCAGATTTGTTAAAAGTGTATATATATATATATCGGCCAAGAATGACCACGTTACTGCATCTAGAAATTACCTTCCGAGACACAGGTCCCTGCAGGCTTGTTTATGGAAGACCAGCAGTCGCCCATGCATACCGGTCTCCCCTCTTCACGCCACCAGTGTTATCCAAGGGAAGGGTAAAGGCCGATACAGCTAGGCACCAGTGATGTCGCAACTCATTTCCACTGGTGAGTGACTGGAGCAACTTGAAATAAAGTGACTTGCTCAAGAACACAACACACTGGCCCGTCCGAGAATGGGACTCACTACCTTATGATTGCGAGCACGATGCACTAACAACTGCGCCATATACATATTCTTTTACTTGTTTCATTCATTTGGGGCACCGCCTTTAGTCGAGCAAATCGATCCCAGGTCTTATTTTTTGTAAGCCTAGTACTTATTCTATCGGTCACTTTTGCCGAACCACAAATTTACGGGGACGTAAATACACCAGCAACGGTTTCAAACGATGTTGGGAGGGACAAACACAGACATACAAACATACACACACACACACACACACACACACACACACACA
>NC_068990.1:39115325-39117825 GCF_001194135.2 Octopus bimaculoides | reverse complement strand
TATATGGCCTTTCTAATGGATTCCCTGAGCGTGGTGGTTAACTATATAAGCAAACTATAATCGCTTGAGATCAAATTGATTTGTGATATCATAAGCTATTCTCAATTGCGATGTAGTCTTAACGGAACCCAATAATATACAATCCAGAAATATTATAAGCAAATGGGAGACTTTTGAGAATTTATTTTTTGATTTAGAGGCAGAAAAGTGGCACTAGTGGATCTCTAGCATCACAGGGTTCGATGGTGTGTAGAATCTAACATTGATATAGGAACACGTGCATAAACAACATTGATACACTGGCACATATTTATACGACATTGGTTTAAGAACACCTAATTAAACGAAATCGAGTCAAATCAAATGAATGAATCCCCAATACATGATCAGTAACTTACATAATACATGATTTGATAACTCCAGTGCTCAACTGCTATTTACTCTATCGAATCTCAAAGGATGAAAGGCAGAATTTGAACACAGAACGGAAATGCCACTAAGTATTTTGATAGGCGTGTTGATGAATCTGCCAGCTCTCTCCCATCAGAGGTTTGATAACGGAATTTATAATAATAATAATAATAATAATAATAATACTAATAATAATAATCCTTTCTATTATAGGCACAAGGCCTGGCGTTTTAGTTAAGGTGTCTAGTTAACTATAGCGACACCAGTGCTCAATTGGTACTTATTTTATCTACCACGAAAGGACGAAAGTCTAACTCCGCCTCAACGGAATTTGAGCGTAGAGACGAGTGAAATGCTGCTAGGTATTTGTTCCGACGTGCTAACAATTCTGCCAGCTCACAGCCTTCATAATCATCTGAAATTGAACTCAGAATATACAATAACATATTAAACAATGCAAAGAAATATATCGGACACTGAATCATTTCTAGCCTACAATAAAAATAATATTAATAAAGATAATAATTATTGTAATTTCATTATTGAAAATAAATATGTTCTACTGACATCTCATTCTCTAATGAGCTTTATTCTAGTATAGTTATAGAATTGGAGCTTGATTTTTCCATTATTCAATAAATTTCCTTTAGGGTGCTACTGAATATGTATATATGTATGTCTGTATGTATGTATGTATGTATGTATGTATGTATGTATATATGCATGTATGCATGTATGCATGTATGTATGTACGTCTGTATGCATTTATGTATATATATGTTTGTGTGTAAGTGAATGTGTATACATATACATATATATATATCTATATGCATAAATATACATCTATATGTGTGTGTTTACATATATAAAAATATTATATATATATATATATATATATATATATGTTTGTGTGTCTATGTATATATGCATTTATCTGAAGACGTATTTAAGAATGTATATAAAAACAAAAGAATAAATATTTATGCACAAGTCTTTCTCACTACACGTATGAGAGTGAATGTTTGTATTCGTATATATATAATTGTGTGTGTGTGTATAATGAATATATACATATACATATGCATGCATGCATATATGTGTATGTAAATCTATATGCATATATAGATATATATGCGCGTGCGTGCGTGCGTGCGTGCGTGCGTGCGTGTGTGTGTATATATATATATATATATACATTATGATATATATATATGTATATATGTGTATATATATGTATATATATATATATATATATATATATATATATATATATATATATATATATATATATATATATATATATATATATATATAGTCCAGCATATTCACTTACACAATGTCATGCCAAATAATTTATGCTAGTCATGTCAGTTGAAGATATAAAACAGGTTTTTACATCGCTATAAAATATGGATGGATATTTCTAGATACTTTAGCGTATGAAACACATTGATAACTATTTACGGCATTTATCAGCAAGCAAACTGATAGAATAATAGGCAAGTAATCATATCACATCTAATCCCAGATGGCGCCCTTATCTACAGAGGTTTATCCCTTATTATAAGGTTCTACACCAGGGAGCGCAATAATGATTAAAGCCATAACAGATTAATAATTAACTTATCACTTAGTATAGCCTGGTTACATACAAAGGTTTCTTCATGCTGTTTATCTAAACTTCATTGTTTCTCTCCACCTCTTCCTCATTCTCTCACAGTTTTTCTACCGAAACACTCACCCCCCCCACACACACACACACTCACATGCCCACACTCTCGCACTCACGCACATATATACATATATGCATGTATATATTCGTGTGTATGTGTTTGTATGTGTGTGTGTGCAGTTGCGTGTAAAACGTGGATCATATCTTCCAGTGTTTGACCTTCTCAGAGATTGTATATATACGTATGTTCAACGCACACAATGTCACACATTTCCATATGATATAATTGTGTGTCACTGTTTGTGTGTGTTTGTGTAAGAATGTACCTATATATATATATATGTGTGTGTGTGTGTGTGTGTGTATGTGTGCATGCATAGATGTCTATTCATATATATATATATATATATATATATA
>NC_068990.1:39113418-39114946 GCF_001194135.2 Octopus bimaculoides | reverse complement strand
ATTACGGAAGGCCAGCAGTCGCCCGTTCATACCGGTCTCCCCTCTCCACGCTACCAGTGTTATCCAAGGGAAAGGCAAAGGCTGATACAGCTTGGCACTAGTGACGTCGCAACTCATTTCTACAGCTGAGTGAACTGGAGCAACGTGAAATAAAGTGTCTTGCTCAAGAGCACAACACACAGCCCGGTCCCGGAATCGAACTCTCAACCTCACGATCGTAAGCTCGACGCTCTAACCACTGAGCCATGCGCCTTCACACACACACACACACACACACACACACATACACACAGACGAACATACACGCGCACACACACATACACGCATATAGACACGCACACACGCACACTCATACACACATATACACTCCATGCACTCACATACACACATTCACATGTACACATATAAATATACGGATGCATAAAATGTTTTATAATCATGTCGATGTGGCATTATGCAGTATATATACACATACATGTTTATATGTGTATAAATATATATATATATATATATTATTTTGTTCAAAAGAGTTCCAACACTGTCTGTTTTTTATGTTTTATTTATATTCCTGCAGAACCAATGTGGGGTATAGAATATGGAATATACAATATATAATATAATATACAATATATAATATAAAATAAAATAAAATAAAAATGGATGGCACCATGAAAGAAAGTATTGAATGTAGATGAAATATTGAGTGTTCAATATAAAGGATCAAATATATAAATATATAAATATAAATATATAAAGGCGACTCGAGTTTCAGGGCTAGTTCCCTTCGTCATGGCCGGTGTGTGTGTATGTGTGTGTGTGTGGCTATATTTTTTATCAGTCTTTACTTATTTGCAAAGACTTGTAACTTAGCACATTACTAACGGTATTCTTTGCGGATATGTAGAACTAAAATTTGATATCAGAATGTAACATAATTGTAAGCTTCTGTGAATATACTTTTCTACACTAGGCACAAGGTCCGAAATCTTGGGGGAGGGGGCCAGTCGATTGCGTCAACCTCAGTATGCAATTGGTACTTAATTTATCGCCCCCAAAATGATGAAAGGCAAAGTCGACCTCGGCGGATTTTGAACACAAAACGTAAAGACAGACGAAATACCGCTAAATATTTCGTCCGGCGTGCTAACGTCTCTGCCAACTCGCCGCCTTAAGCCTCTGTAAATATTGTTACGTTTCTGTTTGCATACATACATTCCTTTACGGATGTACATTAATTAAATTTTAAATTCTATAAATCCGTATAGAAATATTTCATATGATATAGATGTTTGCATATTTTTATGTTTGATTCTGTGTATGTTGCTGATTATTAAGTACAACATTATATATATATATATACATATATAAGTGTTGTGTGTGTGTATGCATGTGTGTGTGTGTGCGTGTGTGCGTTGCATATATATATATATATATATATATATATATATATATACACACACACATATATCTATATATACATATTCATATATATGTACATATACTAATTATACATACCTACGCACAGACG
>NC_068990.1:39110071-39113408 GCF_001194135.2 Octopus bimaculoides | reverse complement strand
ATACATACCTACGCACAGACGCGCGTGCACACACACACACACACACACACACACACACACACACACACACTCACACGCAGAGATTAATTGAAATACAGATTATATAGGGTTGGTCAAAAGTCACCTGACTGTAAATCAAATACTATTTAATTTCCAAGATTTATTTATTTTTAACTGAATGAATTTAATAAAAGCATCTAAATATAGAACATTATGAAATTGTTCAAACTGAAGTCCTTCTTCAGCGATACCATTTTTCCAAATGAATAAATAAAATTGAATATTAAGCATTTATGGAATTTTGATTCACTGTCGGGTGACTTTTGGCCAACCTTGTATATATGTGTGTATATATATATATAAAACTTAGTTTTAAATGTTAATGAATATATAAATTTGTATACACATTCACAAATATTAGCGTTTAAGGATGTGCATATGTGTATGTGTGCCTGTGTACGTTTGCATAAGTATGTATTCTCAATACATATTACCTTTACAAATTATGATTTGCAATTAGTATTTGACCTGGAATTACAAAGTGTTCCGGGTCATTTATAATCATTCACTCCACTTAGGTGACCCAGGCGAGTTAAATCAGACCACGAATTGCGTTACAGCAGCAACAGACCATGAACCATTCATCCAAATGCAAAAGTCCCCTGCTGGCTTTCTCTACATCATCGTTTTCGAACTAAATAGGAGTCTTCAGTGCCATCCATATTATGCCGATTTGGTTGAAGACTTTACAGAGTCCACACGCACGCACACAGTCAAACACATACACACACACACACTCACACACAAACGCGCACACAAATACAAACACATACATAGCACATTGCGATACTCACAATTTGGTATTCGTGGATAAGACTTCGTCAGGTTCAAATGAACCGAATCACACTTAGACAAATTTACATATGGCTTGTGAGAGTAATTGTTTGGATTTTTTCTGTCGGTCGTATTAAGAGTATAACTTAGTTTGATGAAGCAGTGACACCTTATATATGCTTCTAGCCTGATAGAGGAAACGGTCTAGCAGTACCAAGTAACATAGAATAGTGACTGCGAAGGGAGCAATGACCAGGTTATGAATCTACTAATTAATCACTGACATGTATATACGAAAAACAGAAAAGAGAGATAAGCGAGGGAATAACAAACAAGGTGTATTAGTTTCACGCACAGGGAAAAAAAGGAAAAGTCTTTGATGTTTAGAGCCCACGATCTTCATCAGAAAGGAATGAGAAGAAAACGAAGAGAAAAACACAGTAATAAGCAAAAAACGTGTCTGGATCGACCCCCCCCACACACACACACATACACACAAAAATGTTCACTGCATATTGCAAAACTTAAGACACATAGCAACTTTTGAAGAATTTAATTGCTTATATCTACTCTAAGTGATGATGCAGTGTACGACTGACCTATTTTTATACGTATCAGTTTTATCTTGCTGATGTTCATAGTTCTTGCTATAATGACTGTATAGTGAAACATAATAATATGGGGTGTAAGCTCTGAAAATTGTTGTAGAAGTAGTAATAGTTGTTGTCTAGAAGTCTCCCGTTTCCTTTGAGCTTACCTAATATTAAACACGGTCTTACTGCGGCCGTCCTGTTTTCCAGAACAGAGTTCATCACAAACAATTTTGTCAAAGATATCCCCAGTTATCTTATGATGGTGTTCAGATGTGATTTGACAAATACAGGTAGGAATACCAGTGAATATATTTGTGTGTGCATGTTTGCCTCTGTGTAAGATGTGTGTGCGTGCGCGCGTGCGTGTGTCAGTTTGTATGTTACAAACTAACACCGAGTATATCAAATAGTTAATTTTCTTTACAGCTTTGTTATTCAAATCTTCCAAATAGCTAAAGCACTGTAAGAATGATTGAAATATGACGTAAATACAATTTGAGACTCTCAAATTTACTCTCGACCAGAGTTTTATCTATGTATATATCGTGTGCTTTGGTGAATTTACCATTTTTATTGAGATACTATATAAATATCTTTCTTAATTTATTCCAAGTACTCTAAAAACTCTGATTTCTGAAATATTCTCCACCAGATGAAAACAAGTGCTACTAATTGTTCGTTCTAAATATTTATGCTACATAAATTCTGTTATTTCACCGATGTTTTTCTTTAGTCCGTCCCAATCAAAATGTCTATTGTATTCGAGCAGTAAACGTCTCGATATTTCTTCTGGAACATTGGAGTAACTTATTTCATAGCAAACGAGTTACTTTCAAAATGGAAGTACGTGCTTCGATTAAGGTTCGGTTGCTATGTCTATAAGGACCAGATACTATGGTCAGGCTCTTTCGATGGTTAATAATCAAACTGCTAGATACGAAACATCGTTGGAAAATGAGTTCTTGGTTGACCGAAATATTTCGATGTATTTGCTTATGCAAATCGATTGTCTCTGCAATTGATATAAAACTATTTCATTGATAGCATGCATAATAAATATCATTAGACATGTGCTACAACAGACGGGACTCTTTCCTTATTTCTACATACATGCATAAACACACACACATATATACATATACATACGCATGTATAAACAGGTACGTATACTTATATTAACATTCATAAATAAATATATACATAAATGTGTATATTTACCAGGAGACGTTGTGTCCGTAAGTTTATTTGTGTAATCTAATACACACTTACATTCATGCTCACGCGCACACATATACACAGTCATAGACACATACCTTTCTACGTTAAATAGAAATCGCCATGGAGCAACGTGTACAGTGTAATAGAGCAACACACCTAAACAGGTTTAGGTAGATTCTGATCATAATTTCTGTAACAAACCAACTGACAAATTAAAGTACGAGAGACACAAGCATTTAGTGATATGAATAGAGACAGCGAAGCAGAGAGCTAGTAACAAATGATGAAAAGTATAGAAGAATGGAAATGGCAATGGATGGTATGGAGAGAAATTTTAATACAGTGACAATTTCTCACCATCACCTCTCTCTGCATAAATTCCTCTCCCCCTCTTTCTCTCTCTCTCTCTCTCTCTCTCTCTCACTTCTTCTCAGTTTCGCTCACCCACTTTCTCTTTTGCAACCGTTCTCTTTCTATTGCATTCTTTCCAACCTGATGTAAAAGCTACGCCAAATAATTAGCTAACCAACCAGTTTCCACTTTGAAACAACCAAAGGCACACAAACATAAATAAGTATATGTATATGGAAATATGTATGTCTGTATGAGCATGTATCCATATATGGGTGCATGCAAGCGTGGACACGTGTGTCTATATATATATATATATATATATATATATATATATATAT
>NC_068990.1:39108475-39109482 GCF_001194135.2 Octopus bimaculoides | reverse complement strand
TAAATTGAATTAGATAGAAGAAATAATCTAATTGCGAGAAATTGGCTTAGTAGTGGCACGCTGACGAAAGCCGTCCGCCGACCACCGACCAGTGACGGAGCGGCGGAACGGCGGAGCGAGGGAACAAAGGGGAGAGACGGAACGACGGACGGATCTCTGTTCGGCTTCGAAAGAAAGAGGACGTGGAGATTGGGCTGGAGTGTAAGGTTGACAAGGTGGTGGAAGATTGAAGTGAGGGGGGGGGGTCTGTGGAATTTTCGGTGTGTCGAACGTGTTTATCAGTGTAACGTGGTGTAGTGCCTATATTTTTGAGTGCTGGTAGTAGTGGCGGTGGTGTCGGTGGTAGTTTATTGTGTGTTAGATAGGGTGAATGAGTTAGATATTGGCTGGAGTGGTGGCGAAGGCCAGAGTGGTGGTCGTGAGAGGAATGGTGGTGGTTCCGACAGTGATGGTGGTTGTGGCCACAACAGCACTTGTTTTTAAGAAGATGGTGTAAGTGGTGCTGTATACCTTGTATGTGCTGGCGCTGGTTGTAGTTCTGTTGTGGATGTTAATGCCATAAGAGGTAGAGGTGGTTGTGGTATTAGTAGTTATTACTAGAGTTAATAGTGATGATGATAGTGATGGTAGTAGTAGTGGTAGTAGTGGAACTGGTGATGGAGACGAAGGTGTCAATGATGGTAGCGCGGGTGTAGGTTGTGGGGCTTAGGATAAGGGTGTAGATGGTGGCTGTGTTAGCGAGGTAGGTGCCAATGACGGTAATTGTGGCGATGGTGATGGTGGTGCTTGCGTTGTCGTCGTCGTCGTCGTAGTCGTCACTGTGGCTTATGTTGGCCTGAAGCTTCAATAGAAGCGTCGGTGAAAAGGAGGGCGAAGGAAAATGAACAGAATAGGAAGACAGGGGAAGCGAAAGAAAGAGAGAGAGAGAAAAAGAGAGGAGCAAGTATGGGGTGAGAAAGAGGAGCAAGAGTAGGAAAAAGAGAGAGAGAGAGAGAGAGAGAGAGAGT
>NC_068990.1:39107105-39108256 GCF_001194135.2 Octopus bimaculoides | reverse complement strand
TATATATATATATATATATATATATATATATATATATATATATATATATGTATATGTATGTACATTCATCCATGCACACACACATGCTTAAACAAGTATTTGTATGTGCATACGTGCATATTTCTACTTGATTTGAAATGTAATATAAGATATATCTATTTTAATAAACATGGATTTTTAGCCTGGTTTTAAATAGTAAACAAAGTGGTTAAACCACTAGTTTTATCTCTACGTGGGCTGAGTAACTGGACTAGTTTCTAGTATTCATTCTCTGTTGTCAAGGAAGGAATATCTGTGTAAATCATAACTTAAATTACCTGTCTGTTTATCCACCCATCTTCCCAACAAGCTATGTAGTCCATAATTAATGTATCAACCATATAATTAACACGTGCTGCTCCAAAATTTTGCTCTGCCAGAATTTGAACGTATTATCATTTGGTAAATGCTCGTAATCTCTCTATGGGTAGAATTTGAGTGTACTTTCTTTGAGACAATAATCTGTAGAAACCAGAAACTAATCAGATTCATTACAATTATTTGGCCGAGAATCGGTATAAGACGTGCAATGTAAACACATCTGTTTACGGCATACAGCGAGGTTCACATTAAATATTTATAAAAGATGCCACACCCTTCACTAATTTTCAGATTATATTCTTCAAAAAATCACTGTGCATTCTATTAGTTAATGCTTTACGTACATATTTTAATGGAAAGTGAAGCTTTTACATCGTTACACTCACTTTCACGTTTCCGTGACAATATAGGAGAAAACCTATTTGCAAATATATCGAAATACAATTTGTCATCTAGAATTTATACACACACATGCACATGTATATATATATTTATATATATATATATATATATATTCTCTTTTTTACTCTTTGACTCTTTTATTTGTTTCAGTCTTTTGACTGTGGCCATGCTGGAGCACCGCCTTTAGTCGAAAAAATCGACCCCATGACTTATTCTTTGGAAGCCTAGTACTTATTCTATCGGTCTCTTTTGCCGAACCGCTAAGTTACGGGGACATAAACACACCAGCATCGGTTGTCAAGCGATGTTGTGGGGACAAATACAGACATACAAACACATACACACATACATATGTATATATATATATATATATATATATATATATATAT
>NC_068990.1:39101385-39106847 GCF_001194135.2 Octopus bimaculoides | reverse complement strand
TATATATATATATATATATATATTTAAAATTATATTCGTATATATATAAATATGTGTGTGCATGTATGTATTTATGTATAACATACATACACATATATATACACACACACACACACACACACATGTGAGGTGCGCTCCAGAAAGTGTGTGAGATTTTAGGAGTTATAAATGTTAAAACTGTCATAAATTATTTTAATTTTAGTATAACATTACAATATCTAAATAAGATGATTTTATTTTTGTTCAGATTGAAGGTCATAGCTCGATTTTGCATTTCATCCTTTTGGAGTCGATAAATTAAGTACCAGTTGCGTATTAGAGTTGATTTAATCAACTGGCTCCCTCCCCTAAAATTTCGGGCCTTGTGCCTAGAGCAGAAAAGAATTTTGAACACAGCCTTCTAAAATACGGCTTATCACGGCTGACTAGTTTGCAGGATGAAGTCGGGACTTGATGACAATTTGAAACCAAGTTATGCAATACATCTTTGTGTTAAAGTGGGCAAAACCGTTACAGAAGCTTACGAAATGCTGAATTCTGTACGAGTTGAGCATGATATTTGCTGACACAAGAGGTTCAAGAACTGTAGAGAGAAGAGGGAGAGAAAGGACGATGATGATGAGAAGTGTTGAAGGGTGTAGGGTGCCAGAATATTAGAAATAGTTGAGTAAATTTGCAATTTCTTGGATGAAGACCACCGCGTTTCTATAAAGACAATAAGCATACAGCTTGGTGTTGATGCATACAGAATTATTAATAAAAATCCCATCGTGCGAAAATTTTACACAAAGTTTGTCCTTAGGGTGCTCAATGATGCATAGAATGAAAGATGCGTTGATGACAGCAGGAAGATGTTTGAGCTGAATGCAAGATTTGAGTTTAAGGTTACCTGTAACGAAAGCTAGATTTACTGTTATAATCCAGAGAGCAAGTGAAAGAGTGCCCAATGTAAGAACCTTGATTCCCTCACATCCAAGAAGGTCTTGCAAAACAAGCCTAGTAGGAAGCTAATAAGGATCCCCTTTTTCAACAGCAAGGGTTTCCTCTACACCCATTAATTTCCTTCTGGCCAGTTTAATAAAGTATACTCCGTTGAGGTTCAGGAAGAGATTTCGTGGCTAAAAGCTAGAGCTCTTCCACTCGGTTCGTTGGGACGTACATCAGTCCACAATTCCTTCCTGGTAACCAACTACTTGCCAAACATGGGTATCAAAACTCTACCTCACTCTCTCTACACTCCAGACCGTGCTCCCAGCGAATTTTGGTTGCTGCCTAAGCAGAAAGAAAACTTCAGGAGCAATCGTTTGTAAGATATTGAGAAGATGAAGGAGGCTGTGGCAAGAGTTCTGGACACCTTTACTTTGGAAGACTTCTATGTAGCCTTCACGAAATGGATAGAGTGTTACAAGTGAATTAAACTCAGAGGATTCTACTCCGAAGAAGGTTAGAGTTTTGCACTTCTTTGATATTAATGCCTCCCCCAAAAATGCGTGTGTGTGGTTGTATAAATTCTACCGAATGCATTCTTGGTTTACATCTGATGTTTCTTCAGGAATAGACTTAATCCTTCTTGTCTGTTGTTTTCCCTATTGCAGAATTGAATCTACTGAGCTGCAAACATCGAGTCTGATCAAAAATTGCAGTTATCATTTCACCAACGTCAGGCTCCTTGAAAAGAGACTTAAGACCTGATAATCGTCTTCTCATTAAAAGATTAAAACATTAGTAAGGTTCCTTTTTTTTTCATGCTGCAATTAACCTCACAAACTTCTAAAAGAATGATACCATATTGTAATCTGTTTAGTTTTTCTACACTCAGACCTCATTTTCATACAACTATAACACTTTGATGGACATTCGTGTATTTAAAATCAAGCTGCAATGGATGGCTATAAGACTTCAGTCTCACCGAAACTTTCTAAAACAAAGTCAACGTATTTTGAATATACGTATTCTAGGCACAAGAAGAGAGAACAAATAAAGAAATAATGCTGTAATTCATTCAAATAGAAGTATAACATTGTGGATAATCTTCAACATGTATTCAAATAAACAAAGATGCTTTGTATTTCTTGAAACTAGTTTTGTATTAAAATCTATAAGATAAACTCAACTGTTAGCAGCGATGTATATTAGAGAGCTGAAGAAAATTATCAATAATTAATGGAGAATTATAAATATTTCCCCAAGTAAATTGGCAAAGCACGGAGGTAACATTATATGTTGGTAGAGTATTCTCTGTTGTCGTCAATTTGTTTGTCTTTCTCTGTTTAGTCATAGAAAAGGAATTATGAATGCTATAGAACTAAACAACGTTGAAGCAAATGTAGAATGTATATATTTTATATGTTTAAGAACACATTGGTTTATGTGCATATATGTATGTAGATATGTGTCTCCAAGTCAATCATTTTAATAACAATTCTCAGACACAATTCGCATGGCAAAAAGAAAAGTAAATCGGAAAGAAACATTAACTGTGTTAACTTATAAAATGTATGTGTTTTGTTTCGAGATTCTTTTATCTTTAAGCATTGAATATTTACTTAGTCTCTCATTTATATCTGTTGCCCCCCCCCCCCCGCTATTCTTAAAGTCTAGCTTCGTCGAGGTCAAAATAAGCCTGGAACATTTCTAGCATTAACTTTCGTATTTGCAGAAAATAATTTATTATACTAATTATCGACTAATATTTTTCCCTCGTAGGCCCGAGATAGATACTTCTCGTTAGGTTTTAGACAAAAATATGTGCGGAGATGGGGTTAGTCCGTTACACCGATTCTTCTTTCCTGGTATTTTAATATATCGACTCCGGAAAAATCACGGTAGGTACTTTGTCCAATGCTTTCACATTTCTGCCAACCCGCAGATATAACATTCAGTCAAATAATGTCTTAAAAATTGCAAATATTTCCCTTACTAGGGTGCAATATTTATGTTGATTTCATTTTCTGAGTACATCTTTAACGAGTACGATGAAGCATTTTCTTCTGTGGAGAAATATCCTGCACTAGCTAAAATAATAAAAATAATATAAATTATAGAGGAATATTATCGGTCAACTTCTAATGAGCTTTTTAATGAGCTCACTATATTAATTATGTCAGCAGTTACTTGACTAGTTTGAACTCAATGGGACTGCTAAAATTCCTTGTAGGTTGTAATTAGGATTTGAGACTCCCTGTGTCACCTCCATATATATATATATAGGCCATTGTAATTTCTGCTTTCACACACACACACAAGAAAAAAACACACACACTCACAAACCTCTTGCCCTGACACCTACTTCCTCCGTTCACTCCCTTCCACATTCTCCCCTTCATTCACTCTGCTTATTTTTCCTTTCTGTTGAATAGCGTAGGCTCGAAGCGTAAAATACTTTCTCACCTTCCCGAGCGTTAAACTAATACACCTGTTTGTTGTTTATACACCTGTCTTCATCTTTTGTAGGTTTTTCTTTTTTTTTTGTAAATTCCAACTATAAATATGTGTAATTAGGGTATACGCCTGTGTCTCTTACTGACAATTAATGTGGAACTGAACAATTGGTTAAAAAAAACCGATACAATATCCATCAAACATAAAATAAATATTGGGTCTATCGACGAATTAAGCACTGCAAGGCGATCAGCTAAGCCCTGAATCGATGTCACTGCAGACCGGTGACATTAACACGCAAAAGAATAAAAGAATGAAAGAATAATATCAATATGTTTAGGTGTACATAACTCAATGTGTCCTTGAATTAATAATTTTTCGTAAGACAAATAGTAAGTGATTACAGTAAATTTTGGCCGTCAGTTTTAACAGAAAAAAGACCCAACTTTGAAACTATTTTAATGGCACTAATTCTCCTATCTGCTACGCATAAACAAATAAATCAAAACCTCCTACGTACCTAAGTCGTTTTCCAACTATTGTTAATTATTTCCACGGAATGTTAAGTAGGTTACGTATTACATATAAAATTTTAAGAAAATTCACTAATTATTCGTGTATTAGAAACTATGTACCCGTACCGCATGATGTTAATGTTATTGTTGCTTTTGGACATATGGCAACGTACGCACGCTCATAAATATCTACTCATCTCCTACACTCATGCATACGTACATGTATGATTGAGTATGTGTATGAGTATATATACATGCATAGATTTGGTGATGCAAACAGGAAAGTTACAACTCGAGACATGAGTATGTGTGTATATATATCGTGTCTTATTATTATGTGTAGCTATATAGATTGTTATATATGCTAGTGAACGCAGATGTTATTTTTCTATACAAAACGATTAATTTCAAATTCCTATGAGCCGTTGGGACAGGATATACCTATTTTGCAAGTGTCAATTTTATCATAAGAACAACAAAAACAATAACATCATCATCATCAGCAACAATAACAACAACAGCAACAACAATAATTATAATAATAATCTTTCCTATTATAGGCACAAAGCCTGAAATGTTTCGGTAAAGCTACACTGACCTCAATACTTAACTGGTGCTTATTCTAACGATCCTGAGAAGGTGAAAAGCAAAGCTGACTCGGTGAAATTTGAAATTAGATCATTAAAAGCAGGGAGAATTTGCTGCGAAGCATTTTATTCGACGATCTAACAATTCTGTTAGGGAGAATTTACGAAAAAAAAACAACAGACGAAGACAGGTGGTGCAAACAAGAAATGGATGTATTAGTATAACGCTCGGGAATAGAGAAAGTCTTTAACGTTTCGAGCCTACGCTCTTCAACAGAAAGGAACACAGAAAGAAACAAGGAGAGAAAAAAATATATAAATGTAGTGGTCAGCGATCTATCATGGCGAATGCCGGACACACACACACACACACACACGCACACACACACACACACACACACACACACACGCACCCCCCACACACACACATACACAATGGTTATCATATACTTTTCCTCTATTGCAGCAAATTTGGATTACAGCTGTTTCTAGTAGTCATTATAGGTACGTTACTGATAGGTTTAGTGAATCGGTCTTATGATCAGCTTTTTATATAATCAGAAATGGCTCTGACAAAAGTTGCGTTAATTTTTTTTAGGTCCTTCAACTTTTCTCAACTGATCAATAGATCGAGTGAGTAAACCTATTAATAACTTACTTATAATGAATACTGGAAATAGTTGCAAGTCAAATTTGCTCTAATAAAGGAAAAATATGTAATGTGCGTTTCTTATAACCTGTCTTATATATCAATCTGTGTAAAAACCAGTTTGTCTGGAGCCCAACCACGGATTTACAATATAGACTTCTGATGCACTACAACTGTGGTGAACCTTGGAACCTGGCATAAGAATTATTGAAGTTCTCAAATTTAAATAATATTGTTAGTCTGTTGTGACAACAGAGAGCTTATGTAGTATTTTGCCCAGATTGATAATCGCTCATTGTTAGCTCTCTCTACCTATATATATATATATAT
>NC_068990.1:39096525-39100870 GCF_001194135.2 Octopus bimaculoides | reverse complement strand
TATATATATATACATATACACATATATGCATATATACACAGATACACAGGCACATAGGCATACAGGCATACAGGCACACACACACACCTATACACATTCGTACACACATACACACGCGCAAACACATATAGTTTATTTTAACTTAACTGTTTCACTCTTCATTGCAGCTTCGTTGCACTGAATCATCGCAGACGCATGGAACCTGAATGAAGACAGTTAGTTTTATTTAATTCAACACCGTACTCAGCATTGTTTTTTGAGTATCCTTTTTGTGTATGTGTATAAATGTGCTTCAGCGAATACATATAACATTTGTATGTGTGTGTGTGTGTGTGTGTGCGTGCTTGGTAGATGTATTAAGTATTTGTACCCATCAGTATTTGTATTAGGATGTACCTCAAACACTGATGACTGTCTGGCCTCCGTATCTTATGCATAGTATCTGAATACAACATATTAAAGGGCGTTGTATATATCCAGATGTTTTCACTCATTTGCTATTGTCTTTGACACATGCCAACATATGCTAGCTATTATATATATTGTGACCACCTCCCCACAGGCTCTATCACTACCATCAGTAGACCAGCCATCATTCGCCCACCACTACTCTTAGTACAACTTTAAAATATATGCATGCAATGTCTGGCAGAAGTAATGTCGTTGAACAATTGTTATCTCCATGAAAATGCACAAATCATATTAGATCAGAATCCTTTATTTCATAAGAAACTGGCAGTTGTGGCAATAATAATAGTTGAATTACGTAAGCGTTAGATTACGTTCTATTTCCAAAATTTAATGATATCGACATTTTCTTCATTCCGTCCCCGTTAAAGTGCCAGTTATCTCACGGGGTCGATTACAACTTTTCCTTCATTAGAGAGCTTTGGAATTAAAAAAAATGTTGTGCTAGTTATGCTGGCGTGTAACTGAATTTCTAGAACTTTGGTCGGACTTCGGCCTCTTTTATACTTTGTATAGTGTTCATGGTCATTTGCTTTCTTTTATTTTTTCTCCATATACTCATCTCCCATTCCTTCTTCCCGTTTGACCAGAATAAAAAGTTGTTTATGTTTGGTTTGTTCAAGTGCATGCATGTTTGTCGTTGTTGTTGTGTGGCTGTTGATGTCACTTTGGTGTGAAGCAAGCCCATTTGTAAATCTTCCTTTGAAGAGTTTTTAATCTTTCTAACTCAGTTATAGTTTCGTGTATTGCTGCTGTAGCTGCTATACAACTCGACTACTGTTCGTTCAGCTGTTGCTGATGTCGATGTTATAGACACTAACGTGTTGACAGCAAGGGTGTTTTCACTCATTTCTGCTCCCCTTTGCACACGTTTAATCTCCATCTTTGCAAGAGAGAGAGAGAGAGAGAGAGAGAGAGAGAGAGAGAGAGAGAGAGAGACGCGAACAAATTCAAGCACACAAATGCATGCCTATATATGTATCTATCTAGGTGTGTACCTCTGTAAATGTGCGCGCCAGTGCCAATGCATATATCTGTGTCAGTTTGTGCTATACTGACACATGTTTCTTATTTGTGTACGAAGAGCTTACAGTTGACTTGGAATGGTAAATTCTCTAAGTCCATTAACGTTTTCAGACGCCTTTGTCCTTATATTCTAGAAGTGATTATTCTGTGTTACTGCCATTTTATATTAACAGGGTCAACGAAATTTTTACTATATTAGTAGTAATATTTTCTCGAGTTTTTCAGTATATGACCGTT
Source organism: Octopus bimaculoides (assembly GCF_001194135.2). NCBI lineage: Eukaryota > Metazoa > Mollusca > Cephalopoda > Octopoda > Octopodidae > Octopus > Octopus bimaculoides. Next base: position 39,099,139 of record NC_068990.1, on the reverse strand, counting down.
AGCTGTTGGTTAGTGACTGTTTTTTGTCAATGAGATGGAATCAATTGCAGTTGTTTATGACGAATGCACCTTGTCTATATGTTGATTTAAACACGAAAATAGCACATCATTCTTTTGCTTCCATAGCATGGATATGATATACTCCAACATTCCTGATCGTACTTTTCTTTATATTTGCGACTTAGTGTATTTAAATTCATTCTTCTGATAAGTGCATAGAAAGCAGATAGAAACCTTCTTATTGGTAATATTACAGTAATAGGCAGGAGAGCGAGTTTACTGGTATTTTTTCCGCATTTACGCCCTGAATTCAAATTCTGCCGCAGGCATTGTCCTTTCATTTTTGTTTTCGAAAAATAAAAGTAGATAAGTACCAGTGGAGGACTGGTGTTGATGTTATCGACAGGACCTCTATACCAAAATATCCGGCTTTGTACCTATTGTAGAAAGTACATTATAATTATATGTTTAATTTATAAATCGTTACAATCCCATTTAGCATTCAATGTTTAGCATGTTCGCTTTGCTAGCATGTTCGCTTTGCTAGCATGTAATTAATTTTTGATGAGGAACCATGGTTCTTTTGCATTTTATAGTACATTATTGGTGTTAGTTTTTAATCAGCTGCAATGTAGTTTTGGTTTTCTTCAATATGTTTACGAGCTTTTTTTTTTTTTAAATGGCGTTTATTTATTAAATAGCTAGAAAGCATTGGATTAGTTTAATAAACTGCGGGTGGTTTGATCACATAACATGTCTGGCACCTGATGCATTTTCTACTGGGAATTTCTTTCTGTATTGTTCTATAACGTGGTCGACTAGTTTGTTTTAACACCCAATGTTGATTAGTAGTTGGTTTAATCTGTAGATTTGATGTAACGCATTATATCTCACAACATAAAACAAAATTAATAGGAAAAACATTAGTAAGGAAGACATCTAACACAGCATTCCCTACAACAACTGATCAATTAATGACCGACATGATACTAAATGGCATAGCAGAATGCACAAAATCAACAGACATAGGGTGTATGCTACTCGCAAACACAAAGCACAAAACAAAAAGAAATCGAAATAAAGTGTTGTAGATGCAAATATCGAATCAATTTGTATCGATATAGATGAAGTTAATAGTCTGAGAAATTATAATCTTGTTAACAATAACTTATCCCATGGTGTCTATCTCACGGTGTCTATCTATCTATCTATCTATCTATCTATCTATCTATCTATCTATCTATCTATCTATCTAACTGTCTATCTTTCTATGTATCTATCTACGTATCTATAAATATGCATTTCTCTCTCTCTCTCTCCCTCTCTCTCTCTCTCTTTATACACACACACACACAAAAACATACACACATATGTATATATGCATGCACACGATCATATGTATTGCGCTTTATTGTCATGTGCCACTCTGTTCACTCAATCGGATTACACCTAACTTGCCGCCCCCATTGATTCGGCATAAAGTTATAAGTTCAGCATGTTTCTTTTTCTTTCTCCATACGATCATCAATTTCCTTCCTCAATACGATTCACTTCTTCCCAAAGAACGGAGACTTGCAACAGAACCATTTGCTTCGAAATTTCCAAGATCAGCTTCATCTGCTACTCCAAATCGTCTTTCAGCAACCAGTGTGGCGCCGTTGCTAACAGAACCAGAATGAGAACCAGGCAACTGGATTTCTCTTCAAAAAACCATCAACAAAAATGACACGCTCCTTTGTGAAGTACAGGCGCTTGAAATGACTAACTTGCTGTAGATGTTATCTATTATGACATTCGGGAACACCCAGGAATTGCTCATGCGCTCTTTACCTTCAGCTTTTAGACAAATTCTGAAGATGTCCTCTGGCGTCCCTCTATTCAGGGTTGAGAGGACAAGCTGGTAAAATCTTCCACCTACAGAACAAATTTGATAGGCTCAGTAGGCTGTTGTACACTGCCTAAACTAGAAATGTTAACTGTTGAGATTTTAATTTCCCAAACTCAAGACACTAGAGAGCGTGCCATCATTTGCTTCCATCTTAAGCAGGATTTCAACGGACGTATTTTAAGTCTTGCAGGATCGTTCTTCCTCAACTGACACTCACATCTTATTTTGGCTCAGAAGCCTCTTGTCTTTTTCGTATTGTGATAGTGAGGTATTGTCCTGCTACCTACTCTAGCCCGTTCACGTTAACCCATCTACGCTATGTCGTAGTCGCGACTCTACAGCTTCAACAGACTCCGCAGTTCTTCACTTCTGCTCTCTTCTGCTTGACTCATGCACTTTGTAAGCGCTAGCTACTTCTGTCGCAATCGGATAGCCTTCTTCTGAAATCCGTCTACTGCAGTTTTTCGAATCTCATATACCAAAAGCGGTATATATCAGAGGGAAGATGCGATGTATATAATATTATGAGTGTGTGTGAGAGTATGTGTAAGGGAGAGTATGTATATGCACGTGTGGGTGTAAGGCTTGTGAACACTACATAATCGTTGTTTTAGAAAATTTACGTATTACTCTGTAATGAGTAGAGGAAATTCGTGAAGAGTATTTGTGAAGCCTTAGCAAAATTTCTTGCGAAGGTTTGGTTTGCTTATAAAGGTCAGAGACAGG
>NC_068990.1:39085409-39093867 GCF_001194135.2 Octopus bimaculoides | reverse complement strand
ATATATATACATGCACCCCACATGCTCAGTGTATGTAAATTAGATCCTACCTACAGATTCCGTCTTTTGAATTCAATTCATAAGTGTTTCCCAATCGGAAGTTGTCGGCGAATGCACTGTTTCAGATATGTTTCACCTTTTGTCGAATATATTTAACCTTTTGCAAATGGTGTTCGTTTTGGATGTCCCTGCTGGCAGACGTGGTTATACGAGGAGTAATGAATTTTAAGAAACTATTCCTCTAACTGTTAGAAGACATTCAACCGATGTAACCGTATTTTAGTATTTTAAACACCAGGCAAGATCATTCATTGTCTTAATTTGGAGAGAATCTGGATACGACATCTCGAAGAAAGGAAATGCCAGCATCCTTACATACATTGTAGTACTTGCTGAACATTTTTAACTAATAGAAACCGCATTCAGAGAAATTTCCTTGATTATCTCTGAAAAAGATATTATTCATATAAATGTAATTTCTGTTAACTGTAGGCCTGAATACATTTAATCTTTGTAAATGTTTAAACTTCAATTATTAAATATGTTTCCGTCTATTTATAATGTAATTATTATGACGATGTCATTCGATACAAAGTTGTTTTAATCATATTATTTCTCTTATTCTCCGTCAAAAATATAGCAAGTTTTCAATATAACCTGAATTCACTTCACTAAAATATCGAAGTAGTGATAAATCTTACAGCTTCACTATCGTTTCTCTTTAAAACATTACATCTTCCCTACTTAGTGAAATACGTGCTAACTTAATCACAAAATCATATATTTTAGAGATCTCAGTGAGCCTTGTGCTTCGCTGGATCTAAGAAAGGATTAAGGAAAAATGGTAACCGGATAGATTTGAACGCAGAACGTAATTGAAATCAGTGTATATCACCGCTGTATTCATTAATGCGGTCTTGTATCTTTATCAGAAAGTTCATCGGAATCAGACGTAATACGTGAGCGAGTATAGTTTGTAATATGTATTGCACTTTCACCAATCTTTGCCACAAGCAGACATAGATACTCTTATACCCATCACCTTTGATACAGTTTACTATCCAGGACGTGACAGCGTGTAGGAGGGAGACTACACTTGCACCCGGTTGGTAGCCTTTACAGCTGAGTAGAATGTAGTAACATGAAACGTTGCTACATTTCATGAAGCAAAATTTACTCACAGTTAAATCGTGCTTGCTCATCCAAGAATTGAACTAGCGATTTTACGATCAGGAGCTGAACAATATAGGGACGAGGCCACGACTATTCATATATTTACCTAAGTATGTTAATTATTCACCTTCCTTCCACCAAATATGCTACTGTTGTTGTTTTGCTGTAAAATAAAAATGAAATAGCAATATAACATCAATCTTATTTGAAAAGTACAGCAACAACATGAATGAACACGTGCCACCCCTCTATATACTATACATAGTAGCTAGATCTACCTCAACTCATCATTTACGTAATTGAATAAATACAGACTATAAAACTAGATATAACTTTAAAAAATGGGATGGTTGCGGTTGATATACTATATTATCTGGTGAACCGCAATGGGGGTGGCCTTGGGCTAAATTACACTACGAGAGTAATTCATTCTTGTCTTCTTATTAGCACATTAAATCTTCTTTGAATAAATAGCTGGGCTTTTATTTCATTGTCATTGAACCGCCCCTCCCTTTCAGATCCCAATTTCTTTAACAAACATTTGTACGTGATTCTTTAATGAAACTTTACAGAAAGGCACCACTGCATCCATATCTCTTCCTACAGTATATCATTCATAAGTACATCTGGCAGACGGATAATGTTTCTGATTGCAGAGAATCATTTGAATAATTGCTAATTACATTGACTACATACTATTGAGTTTCTCAATATTTGCACATATACAGCAATTTTCTTTAAACTATTTTGACCATTGGCGTCATGCTTTGATTTCCCGCCAATGTATGTGTACATTTGCTGACAAACTTTCCCCTTCCACTCTGTAGTTTCTGTGTTGAGTGTATGTTATGATTGTTATTAAAATTGTTTTCATGACTGAACTTATAATCATCTCAGTATATAAAAGTGAATGTACATTTGTATGTTCTAATTTATAGGCTACAGTTTTGTACTTAAATTGCTGAAAATTTAGGCAGGGAAGATACGCCATGTTTTGTAACATTTTCTATAATTTCGTCTTATATCTCTTAGATAGAAAACGATTGTATAGCAACAAGGACTACAATAGACTGTGGAAAATTTTACGGAAAAAAAAACCATAATTCATTAAAAAAAATTCCATATCTCAGTACAATTTATTGAATCGGCATCGTTTCCCAGAAAACGTATTGTTTTTTCGGTATAAAAAAAGAGCTCTTGTGGATCTCTGAGAAAACCGAGGATTATGAAGAAAATATTGCTATGGATAAGTCTCTATGTAGTCTCTCTACTCAACTACGCAACCTCATTACTCACTAAAAACACGCAGTCAGATATCCTTAGATACATTGGGTCATGTTAATCACTTGATATAAGGAAGATCGGCTACTTTTACCTACTGATATCCTCGATTAGGCCGAGCATGATGCTAAACAACACCTGAAAATCAGAAGGCATTGATGACGATATCAGATGCTAAAAGGTAGGAGCAATTAACCAGACCAATGTTTAAAGCTGAAGATAAAAATCAGGATTTTCTTAAACATCCGTGTTACTCAGAAATTTATATCTATAGGTAAGGTTATTAATGTTATTGTAGTGATTGTTTAGTCCTTGATAAATCCAAAGCTCATATTTTATATATAAGAAACTCTATTGGTCAATGTGTATCCGCATTTGATTTATGTTACATGATATCGTTATAATTTGCTGGCCAACCAGAATGGCTATTATCAATGCTCTGAGAGTGGTGAGAAGAAGAATGGAAGTGGCTATTGTTAGACTGGAGACCCAACCAAAAGGCTTGCAACAGAATGGATTCTATTAACGTCATGCAAAAAATAAGTGAATCTGTTAAACCGGGCGACAAATTAAGTCTAACACCCAACAAAAGCGTTTTCCAAGTTATTCTGTTAAACAAATTTCACTCACTAAGCCCTTTTGGAACGAGCTTATTGCAGAAAACACTTTCCTAAGGTGTTACTTAGTAGGCTTGAACTCCAAAGTACATAGTCACGGAAAGCTCATTTCTTGAACATTTATGTTACATGATATCGTTATACGTTCAGTAGGATGTAATTATTTTATTACTTTAGATACAAGACCAGCAATTTTCAGCTGAGGGGCTTAGTTTATACTACTGACCTTGGTACATGGGTGCTATTTTAATTTATTTGCTCTAGAAGTGTAAAAACCAAAGTTGACCTCTGCGGATTTTGACCTGAGAACGTAAAAAGCCTGAAGAGATACCACAAAGCATTTTTCCAACGATGGATATCTAGCTGCTATTTCGAAGCAATTGATTGACCTCTCCTTGGTTTCCTTTAGATCATCCTGTATCCGGTGGTTCCAAAGGTGTGTCATACCATCCTCACCTATGAAGGTGTGAGTGAACAGTACATTTTAAGTTTAATTACAGCAACTATATATGTGCGAGTATGATTTCGGATCAGTTGTAATTATCCAAGTGGTTCAGGTGGGCGTTGTGCATGAAAGGTTTGGAAATACTAGTCTAACCACTCTAACCATTTGCAATTTGGTAAATTAAATGTAATTCATGACATGAAATATAATTAATAAAATTTAGAGAAATTATTAGATTGTTGAGTCAGTTGACATTTATATGTTTTAACACTTAGCATATCGCATTTCACGGTTGAAATCCCTGAATATAAAGCAATAAAAATGTAAAAATAATATCTGTTATTATAAATTTAGTTCTTTGCCATTGTTAGTCAGTTTTGTAATGTAAAAATAAAGTTTCGATTTTTTGTTTTCTTCGCCATCCCCAATACACACATAATTGTATTTTTAATCAGTTGTTTGAAATCTATTGCGCCTCTCTAGCTTTCCATTTTAAAAATATTTTTAACTTCATTGTTACAGTTCACTGATTTCAAATTTCCTCTTTTGACCAGCTAATTAATTGTAGAGACGCAATTAAAATAACCGCAAACATATAATTGCCTTTATATTTAATAATTTCATATTATATTATTTTTCCTTATATATTTTTTCCTTTCCAAGAGAAGGTTATAGCTGGTTGAATCTGGTCCAGACCGGACGGTAGTCAAAGCATAATCTCCCCACTCCTCCGTTACTCGCCGCGCTACTAGGATTTGAACTTGAAATCAAAATGAAGTAATATAATGAGTCTGACCTTCCGAGTTAAGCCATTTTTATCCTTCTGTCGGAAATATATCTCAAAAACGGATTAATCAATCGATAATATTATCACCCACCTCCCGCCAAACCACCTCAAAAGCTGAAAGTTACTTGACCTTAGGATGCAAAAGGATCAAATTAGATAACATAATACGTGTAGTCCGGTGCTTTACCGTTTCTATCTTGCAGGATCTCTTCTGAACGGTTTTATTGACTGATACTTTATAGAGAAATAATGAAAAATCAAAATTTACTTCATCGTGATTTGAACCTACATTATAAAGAACCATGAATATATAATAAAAGTTCATTACTTAACGATTCTGCCAATACAATCTACTGTTATCGCAATTGAATTATTTATCAAATTATTTCCAATATAGGTACAAAGTGTTGAATTTAAGTTAGATTCAGTCGAATTTATCGCCTCCAAAATTAGTCATTTACTTTATCGACCTTTTAAGAATGAAATGGAAAAAGAACCTCGGAAAATTGTAATTAGCATACTACTAACCATTTAGTCTGACAGTCAGCCTATTTTGTCGATCCTCTGTGATTACCAACACAAACTATGACGACGACAAGGGCATTGATGATGATGGACCTTTAAAGTAATTCTAAGGCCGAATCAGCGTGATGCAGTGCCCCCGCCTCAACTTACACATACAATCTAGTGGAAGAGCTTTTGTGCAGTTTACGCTTATCCATTTTTCCAGTATCATTCAACACGATAAATATAATGGGACACTTCAGTAAATGACACATATCAAAGACGTCGCATAGCGGTATGACCCTCGATAAGACAATAGTACATAGTCATGAAAGTAAACACTAAGCCACTTAATCTGATAATTAAACTATACAACATTACGACTCGCTCCTTAATGAGGAGCGGGTATGGAGTTTAAATATAACTAAGGTATATAGAAGTCTCAACGAAATATTCGTTGATATAGACATGGTGTAAGGTGTACTATGGAGGCGCAATGGCCCAGTGGTTAGGGCAGCGGACGCGTGGTCGGAGTATCGCGGTTTCGATTCCCAGACCGGGCGATGTGAGTGTTTATTGAGCGAAAATACCTAAGCCCCACGAGGCTCGGCAGGGGCTGATGGCGACCCCTGTTGTACTCTTTCGCCCCAAATTTCTCACTCTTCCTTCCTGTTTCTTGAGTAACGCTGCGATGGACTGGCGTCCCGTCCAGCTGGGGGGAACACATACGCCATTGAAACCGGAAAACCGGGTCCATGAGCCTGGCTAGGCTTTGAAAAGGCGACTTTTTTTTATCGTAAGGTGTACTATTTAGAGTTTATTGTCTTACAATTAGACATATCTATTCATCAATGGGTGATGTGTCTCACAGAGTATTGAATAATGAAATGATTGACTTTCTTTATTTACCCGCCTGGATTAATAACAAAAATGTTTCAGTATCAACCAGAAACTGGCGACTACTTGGCAATATGTTTATCAATATTCTATGGTTGCTCAAATTCCGCCGAGGTCGACTTTGCCTTTCATCCTTGCGTTTGACAACATCGTTTGACAACCGATGCTGGCGTGTCTACGTCCCCGTAACACGGTGGTTCAACAAAAAGGACCGATAGAATAAGTACTAAGCTTACAAAGAATAAGTATTTTATGTCCGAATGCAAAAACGGCTTAGTCACTGCTGATATAACTTTTGACCATAAGTCTTTTGGATCAGGTCTGAATGTTGATACAATGATAACGAAGGCAGTATGTACACAAAAGAAAATTAAACAACCACGTCAAGAATCATTACAGATTTAAAAGAAATACTATATAAATAAGAATTTAGAATAACCATTAATAATAATTCAGAGAAAAAACAGAACTTGGTGAAGGGTGTTTTTAAAATAGTTTGTTTTTTTAATTGAAAAAATATTTTGAAAGCAACATTTGAGACAATACATTACAAAACAATGAAATATAATGAAGAAATGTAAATTAGTATCGGTTCTTGAACATTAGGAAAGTAAAACGTTACATTATTTTCTTTTTTGCTTTGTGATGAATATCTTTTACTGAGAAAGAAAAGGAAACTAACAATGACAAAATTGGTAAAAATTCAAGGAAGATAAAAAAAAAAGAACAGATGAGTAAAAAAAGAAACAGATGAGAAAAAAAGGCAAAACATTGAAAACATTAGAAAAATAATGAAGCGAAATACTGAAATTAATTTGTGAATACCTAATGAACAATTAAATAGAATTTGAAAGAGAATTGTGAAAAGGATAAAAAAAAAAAACAATTATCTATACAAACATACTTTTGTACACTAATTACAAAAAAATGTGTAGTTAGAATGTACAAATAAATTACCTAAAGATTTGGAGTAAAATTTAATAAAACTCCTATGAAATCTATTCCCATGGAATCATATATACGTATATGAACATTGGGACACATGAATATTTATATGTGTGTCTATGTATGTACACACACACACGCACACGCATACACACACACACACACACACACACACACACGTATATATATTTACATATATGTATCTCTTTCAGTATATATGTATATACCTATAGAAGTGTATTTACGTGTGTTTGTGTGTGTGTGTATATACATATACTGTATATATATATATATATATATATCATTTAATTCTTAACCTATGCTACGGCAAGAAACCCCAAAATGGGCAGCAATATAGAATTCCCTCCTTCACGGAAAGCCACTCACAAAATAATTGCTATTTAAAAAGTGTTAACACTGGCGTTGCACCAGCATGGCCACAGCGTTTTTGCTGTAAGGCATAAAAGAATAAACGAATAGTATAAACCAAGTATTGAGCACTGTCGTCCACTTCTGTTGGCAATCTGTACAGTTAAACACACGCACAAACCACATATACATACACACAAACACACACGTATATATATATATATATATATATATATATATATGTATGTATGTATATACTAATAAAATACACATATATTATATGCGACTGTGTGTATAGCTGTGCGTGTACTCATACATACTCACAAAATACGGCTTAGAAAATTTGTGAACTAGGTTTTTAAAATGATCGAATCAATAAACACTATACAAAAATCTCTATCACCAAATAATGAGAAATAGCTACTTAAATGTTGATTCTGTTGAAATAATTTCATTGTTAACAACTACTTTTATTGATTGTCAGTCACCTTTCTCGTTTATTTTTCATTTGAATAGCAATACAATAGAATATGTTGATACAAGTATGTGCTAGTATACATTAATACATATGTACAATCATACACATATATACATATTTTACAGACACACACAAACACACACACATACACACGATGTTCAGTCTCATCTATTTTCACTGGCATGACTCGAAGATCACCTTTATTTATACGTCGTCAGACGACAGTGAAAAGACGTGGAACTTTTTCGTAGTTATAAAATATTTGAAAAGAAATGTAATTGCTACTTGGTTGAGAATTGTCTTGTTTAGGAATTAAGGCGGGAGTTGATTGCTTGTTCATCTCGTTTTGTAGAGAAAGTAAATTTTGAGCTTGTGTATCGTAGTACGAATTAGGAAGATGAACGAGCGATGTGTGGTGGAGGTTAAATGCGGATTATGTTGTAGTTAACGTATAGCTGTATAAATGTGTAGTGATAGGGCTTATGTTTTAAAGGTCTATATTGATTACTCTAAGTTTCAATTATGTTGAGAAAAGTGGTCTGTATTGGAAAGAGGCTTTATTTTATATAACCAAACAATCAATAGCATAGAATTCTCAAATATTTCAAGAAATATAAAATCGCAAATGTAAGATAGATACGAGATCTGAGTCAGATTTTTAAATAATTCGCAAAGCTCGAAGTATTGCTTTAAGTTACATGGAGTATTTTATAAATATGCTTGTTCAAGTATCATAATAGCATGAAATTATTAGTTGCTATGTCAGTTGTGTATTTAATTTCACACAAACACATAAATACACACACACACATTAATGCATGTTCTTATGTTCTATTGTAATAATAACAATACTACATTAATATGAAGAATTACTCTACAATCTGGCGGGTACAAATACTTAGAAGTCGATGTCTTGACCAGTGAAGCCATCGTATATATATATATATATATATATATATATA
>NC_068990.1:39077094-39085343 GCF_001194135.2 Octopus bimaculoides | reverse complement strand
ACATCACGAGAGTTGTTGTTGTTGTTGTTGTTGTTGTTGTTGTTGTTGATACTGTTATTGCAATTGTTATTATCGTTCTCGTTGTTTTTGTTATTTCCGCGACCTGAAAGGTGTCTGTGAGGCTCCGTGAGTTTATGTGTTATTTTTGTGCTATTTTCACAGATTTTACTCTTGTTTAATTTATTGCTTTGTCTAACCACTGAGCCAACTGGGACTCTAAACAAGTACTCGACTAGTTTCGTTCTTTATCGAAAGTGGCAGAATGTTGAAGGGAAAAAATTTGATTTCGAATCAAAACAAAATTCTCAAATGGCTTTCTTTTTTTCTTCTTGCTGGCCAGCCAACGAAAGAGGCTGGTAGCAGAAAATTTACAAGATGACTGAGTTGTTTGCAGCCAGCGCTTCCTTCCACAGTTCACCGCCACAGGAAAATGACCAATAAGAAAAGAAACATTAACAATATCAACAACAGTAATACAGTAGCAATAACAGCAACAACAAAAACAACCTCAATAGCGATAACGTTCCACAGAAGCTGGCAGCGGCAGAAAAATTATAGCCGTATCCCGGTACATCGCTACATGGGGAGTGATTTCAATGCCACTGCTACTACCCCTGCAACAACAAACTGTAAGAGCTTTAATGGAGACGCTTACGTCATACCAGTAATAAGCCGTGGCAACAGCAACAGCGACAAAGTTAGCAAGAACATTAGATGAACGTCACTTGCTGGTATTGCAAAAACAGTTGATATAGTCCCACTGAACAAAAACATAAAAACGTGGGGAAAAAAAAACAGGACAATACATCAGTACAAGAAGAAAAGTTATACCAGCGAACATAGAGCATCATTGGTGTACAGATGAATATCGGTGAAGAGATATAGATTGAAACGAAGCAAGTTGGTGCATAGAATTTGTCACACGTGCCAACCAATATGATTTGGAGATTTTAGACCAGCAGCACACTAGTGTTTCACACAAGAGTCAGGTAGTTAGGCTGATAATAATTTACCTGAGACAGAGTGATTAGGATAAAAATTTGAACATTCCATCAAAACTAGAATTTTGCCCGGCTATTTGTGTTTGTAGCGTATGTGTGTGCATCTATATGCACATGCGTATATATGATGTTACTATTTCTGTATGTGTGAGCATGAATACATATGCATATATGTGTAAATCTATATATATGCAGAGATAGATAGAGAGAGAGGGGGGGAGACAGACAGACAGACAGACCGACAGACAGACATACATACAGACAGACAGATAGATAGATAGTTAGAGGTAAAGTACACTAATTTGGTTTACCAAATAGGAAATCAATTTGCTGGACCAAATGAACAACCTACATATTGAATTAGTATATAAGTGGATTACTCATGAAGTCCAAACGTTCAGCATTGTTCTACTTCGTTTCCACTGGAATACTCAACCGCTTACACGTTAACTCACTGAGTATTCAGATCAAGTGATCGAAACAATGTTACACTCATCATCGAAAATGATGGAGATCCATATATACGCTCGTATAGATGCATGCATATGTGAATACGTGTATATGAAGATACAAGTATGTGTAAGTATGTCTGTGTGTGTGTGTATGAAATGTGGATTAAAGAAAGGGTAACTGAAACATGTGAAGATCATTGAGATTATATAAAACATATTTCTGTTTATTGCTTTGCTTTCGTATATGTTGATGCTGTTTTTGTAATTATTTTTTCATGCTGGTCCTTTACTTGTTACCATTTATATTTGTGTTTAATTTTTACATCATTCTAACAACCGTAAATGGTGTTTATTCTTGTTCTACCTTAAGGGATGCGGTGCACTTAGGAGCGATGGAAATCGGACAGCAGCAACAATAACAAAAACAACAAGGATGAGGACAGGCGACAGTAACACTAACGGAAGAAGAGACAGCAGGAACAACTGCAAAAAAAAAAGCTCGGGAAGGAGGACAGTAGAAGCAGACGCAGAAACTTCTATGCATCATCATCATCATCATCATGAACATCATCATCATCATCACCACCACCATCGCCATCATCATCATCATCATCATAATCATCACCACCACCACTACCACCAAAACCACCGCCACCACCACCACCACCACCACCACCATCATCAACATCATCATCATCATCATCACCACCACCACTACCACCAAAACCACCAATGATAACAAAAGGATCAACGTCTTTAAAAGCAGCAACAATATTAACAATGGTGATAACAGCAGGAAGAAATTCAACAACAGCAGGAGCACTGTCAACAGAACAAGACTAACAACAACAACAACAACAACAACAACAACAATAAAGACAAGCACCGAAAATAGCACGAATAGCTGCGGTGATGATGATGCTGGTGATGACGACGACGACGACAATAATAACAACAACAACAACAACAACAGTACGAACGTCGATATCAATGGTGACATTTACCCCAGGAACCGCGAAAATAAAAAAAATAAAAAAATTTAAATAACAACAAGAGTAATATTGTGGCCAACAGCAGCAGAATCAGAGTTAACGACAGCAACAAGAATAACGTTAACAACAGCACCATTGAATAAATATAAAATAGTCACAAACAGCAACATCTGATTAAGACACAATAAAACAAACAATAATAAAAACCACAGAATCTACTACTACTACTACTACTACTACTACTACTACTACTACTACTACTACTACTACTACTACTACTACTACTACTTCTAGTATTAACAGCAACAACAACAATAATAACAATAATCTTTTCTACTCTAGGCACAAGGCCCGATTTTTTTTGCGGGGAGGGGGCTAGTCGATTAGATCGACACCAGTACGCAACTGGTGCTTAATTTATCGATGAAAAACAAAGTCGACCTCGGCGGAATTAATAATAATAATGATAATAATAATAATAATAATAATAATAATAATAATAATAATAATAATAATAATGATGATGATGATGATCATAATAATAATAATAATAATAATAATAATAATAATAATAATAATAATAATAATAATAATGATGATGATAATAATAATAATAATCATAATAATAATAATAGCACTCAAAGAGCGCAAATCTCCGCCAATGTAATACCAACGTCCTCTCAATGATTAACCAGAGATTATTTTTAAAATGAGAATATCTGAAATAAACTCGTTTGCTCTCACAAACGAGATTACTAAAAATGATCCCGACTGCTCATAAAAATTAAGTAAAAAATAACCCAGAATTATTGTGCGATACCTGATCGATCCCCAAATCTAATCAGTTCGTGCCAGTCACGAGGCCAAACATCTCTGAAAGTTTCATCCGAATCCATCCAGCGGTTCTTGAGATATCTTGTCCACGGACAAACAAACAAACGAAACAAACAAACACGACTAAAAACAATACCTCTGCGGAGGTAATAATAACTGCTGGAACAAGAACAAAACTAACAACAACTGTGACAATAAAAAGCAGCAACAACAACGAAAATAAAGGCAAAAGTTACATTTGTAGCTAAAAAAAAGAAATCAAAACCAAAGCTTAAATACTTCAACACGTCCACCATTACAGCTTTCATCTCATTATTACCACCATTGTCATTACCACTATTACTATCATCATTATCATCGTCATCACGTTCACTGCCACCACCATCGTCATTATCTCTATCACTATCATTATCATCACTACTATGAATTTCATCACTACTATTATGATTATCATCATTTTAACCACCGCCACCATTATCACCTCCAGCACCATCAATATCATCATGCCCATTATCATCTACGCCATTACCATCTTCATCGCCATCAGTACCATCATCGTCACCAGCATTACCACCAGCTTGCTAATTGGAAAGGCAAGCCTAAGTCGATGAACATCGTCTCGGGCAGCTTGACAAATGAACAGGTAACATTCAAGGTGGAAATAAACTGGGACAAAGTTGAGGGCATGGTGGCCAGCCTCACCAACAACGAACTGAGAAGAAACTTATCTTTGAAAAGCCGAGCAGAGATAGCGAACGCTTTCATCGCCTCTGTCATAATTTACCGCCAGCCTTTTTGTGCCTTGCCCCAGATGCTGTTTTATCGGATTTAAACATTTATTCTCTCACTTTCTGTTGAAGAGATGCATTTCACTTTTCAGGTGATTGTTTTGTTGCTAACTCTCAATAGAAGGAGATCTCAGTAAGCTTGTGCTGCAGTTACGCAGACTTACGTTGACAGAGCTTCATCTATAGAGTTTTCTGGATAGTGAGCAAGTGTTGTTTCCTTATGTAAGGATCATTTGGTGCAGCACATCTCTTTGACAGAACGACAGACCTGGTTCTTGAGTTAGACTAAGACTAATATCTTAGATATCAGGAATGTTGTCAGGCTTCTACCAGTCGAGCAAAGCGCCGGTGGAACTTCCACTTTAAAATATGTAGAAGACTGGTGATGGATAAGTGTAATGACGTACTTAAAATCGAAAGGAAAGATATGGGGTGGTCTGTATTCTTCCTCAGCTTTGTTTAATATTATTGGTAAAGGAATCAAACAATATTACTATATTTCTTGCCAAAAAATACACGCACTATATATCCGTTCGTTCTTCACTTGTTTATCATTGTTCTTATTTTATCTTATATCGTTTGTCTGGAAAATTTTCGTCACACATCTGTAACCTCTTCAGCGACTAAACAATATTGGAGTGAATCTGACTTTTGAAATATTCCCTTTCTGATTCGTATGTGTTAATCTGAACTCCACAAATGTTACATTTACTTTCCAATGACATATTACATTTATATTTTTAATTAGCACCTTACCATTCTCGATACTTTTAGAGAGTTCAAGTTATCACTTGATCCACAAGTGTGAGACTTGGTAGCAAACTTTTCTATAATCGATCCACGCAATCATAAGTTTATCATTTATTTCCCACGATTTTTCAATACCATTTTGTCAGTCACCGATTAGTCTCTTAATCCTATGCTCTTTCATGACAGCCTTTCTCTTCGTCGGGCGTTAGATGTTTTTCAAGTTACTCACTCTTATGTCCCTGTTATGTTTCAACATAATTGATAAACACATATTGGTCGATAAATTAAGGTACTGTTTCCTTGCAATTTGTCTTTCAAAATTAGGTGGCTCTTTCTTTCTTTACTCAACGTGCTACTTCCCTTTGTGATATACATCCACTTAGTTGTATAATTATGGTTTCAAGGTCAATGATGATCACTTATAGTCAGAATCAATCGGCCAGGTCTGGTCCGGCGGCTTTTTGCTTTCTGTCCTGCATCTTTTAGTTGCTTTCGAATATTTGCTTTCGTAATGTTAACAACTTTCTCCACCTCAACATTTCCAGAATAATTTTCCCTTTCTGCCCTATTACTTCTTGCCTGGTTTTCCCTCAAATTTTAACTCTATTATTATTATTATTATTATTATTATTATTATTATTATTATTATTATTATTATTATTATTATTATTATTTTTATTATTATTATTATTATTATTATTATTATTATTATTATTATTATTATTATTATTATTATTATTATTATTTTTATTATTATTATTATTATTATTATTATTATTATTATTATTATTATTATTATTATTATTATTATTATTATTATTTTTATTATTATTATTATTATTATTATTATTATTATTATTATTATTATTATCATCATCATCATCATCATCATCATTATTATGATCATCATTATTATTATTATCAGTAGTAGTAGTAGTAGTAGTAGTAGTAGTAGTAGTATAAGTGGTTATTTTCGTCGTCGTTTTTGTTGTTCTTGTAGTAGTAGTGCGAATGTACAAGTAGCACGGCACGTTTGAGTGTTGCACATAGGTTTGCTATTAAATTCGGGATTACTTTTTTGAAGTGTCTTGTCTTTTTAAATACTCTTTTGTCTGTTTTTGTGAGGAATATTTGAAGAAAGGAGTGAGATTTTAAATCTTTAATGTTCTCACGCCTTTTTTACGTGGGGCGGGTGTGCAGGAGGAATTGTTGTCATTTCGAGTTTATTTTCTTTGCCAGTTAGAAATTTCCGAAAATGTTTTAGCAAACTTTGTCTTCGTTGTAGATACTGTTGTTCTCATTGTTCTTGTTGTTTTTGTGATGGTGGTGGTGGCTAATGTAGTAGCAATAGCAGCAGCATCAGTAGTAGGGATGGTAATGGTGGTGGTGGCGGTGTTAGGTGGAGGAGGATAAATATGATGATGATGATGATGAAGAGATTCATATAACGATGGTGGCAATCTTCGTATTGGAGAGAGTGTATGGAAGGTCACACTCATCAAAGGTGATTCAAACGTTGTCGGTAGCAATCGTACCTTCATAAGGACGTTTGACAATTACATAGTCACTGATAATTACAAGAGAAATGGGTATAAACTTGACAATGATATCTGCAGAAAAATAAACAACAGAACAACGACATTTTTGTCTGCACCACTGACGACTGGGACAATGCAGTAAACAAAAATGAAGTAAAAATATGCAGTAAAAAATGCAGTAAAAACAATGAAGTATAAAAAACAAATTCTAAGGACAGCAACAGTTATGTACGAGAGCAAACCACTGCTACTAAATATTGCCCACTTCTTAGACTGAGGATGACCAGAACGGAAAATAACTCACCCTCTCATCAACAGCATTTGTGTCCACACATCGCTCAGTGTAGAAGATAATACTTCACACCCAGAGCGATGTGGACCAGCGGCCCAAGATAGTATTCTCAACGTGACTTCTTGTAATGGTAGGGATGTAATGGAACCTGAAGCGAGCACAACTAAATGAAACAAATCAGAAGTTGCGCCCTAAAAGCCTGATCAATACTAGAGATAACGATGGTCGAACTCCATACCAAAATATTACAATGCATCCGTATTTCTGAGATTTGACATTGAAAGTAAACATCTTTAGGAAACACTTATGTGAAAAAATATTTGGTGATACTTATGCTTTGCCGTTTCATTTTCTACAACAATATCAGCATTGAAATATTGATTTTCGAATGCACTAGGTTAAAGGGAAGCTGGTAGCTAGATCACCTAATCGCCAACTGCAAGTCACTCTGATGTTGAAGTGGCAGTCATGAGCTAAATCAATGTTTGTGATGTGCAGTGGAATCACTTCTAGATTATGCAAGATCTACAACTACTTCGGTGTACAAGGAGCTGTATATCTTACTATTATCATTTTAACCATGTCTAACCTGCTTCTTTGCTCCAAAGAAAAGTAGCATTCAACGATCGGTTTTTGTGGGTACAAGTGGGTATATATGGGGTTTAAATCTATTGAATGATTTCACTAACATAGAAGAAGAGGTGTTAACTGTTATGAATTGTTTCCAAAAGCTTCATCCTATCGAGGATGCTCAAAGGTCATGCGCCCTGAAGGGGTCCTTCCGATGTCCGATCACCTGCTGTGATGACGTCAGCATTGGCGGATTTCGTTATGTTTCTATTGAACACTCTGGTCACTATTGATTAATCGTAAGTAAAAAGCAAATTAGTTTGTGGTTCTTCTGACATCATCCAGAACTGATTCGGAGTTTGAGAAGTTTGTGCAGATAGCTCCTCAAAAAACTCCCCAAAAGAATATTGTCTTGAAATCTGTCAATGACATTTAGATCACTGTGTTAAAGAAGGTGACACCTTCTGCGAAAAATTGCACATTGGTGAGAATTTTATAAGGTCAGTTGTGATAAGTACTGTCTTACTCTAGAATATATACAAAAAATATGTAAAAATGCAGAAAATGACTGAAAATTGTCATAGAGAGAAGGCGTTGCATGTTATACATATACCTACGTAAATAAATGCATACACATATACGCCCCCACACACACGCACACACGCATAATATATCAACGCCTTGTCCTCATGCTTCAATAGTCAGTCGTCAATTTGTGCTTCTTTTTAATGTTTATCCGTGCTATCTCTTCCCCTTCTTTTCCCGCTGCTCCTCTCCATCTTTTTAGCACGCCTCCATCACCCCTCAGTGTCATTTTACGTTTTACTATTGACACTCAGCGCATACATGCATGCATACAAACGAATACCCACATATAGACACACATACACGCTACAAGCATGGTGATTGCAAGGCTATAGTGATTATTGTATTAAATCCCTATCTCTAGCGTCGTTGGGAACAGGAGATGGATAAACACAATGATAGATAGATAGATAGACAGACAGACAGATAGATACATAGATAGACAGA
>NC_068990.1:39076540-39077084 GCF_001194135.2 Octopus bimaculoides | reverse complement strand
ATAGATAGATAGATAGATAGATAGATAGATAGATAGATAGATGAGAAGAAAGAAGGAAATGGCTGGGGAGATGGATAGAGGTGATATTAAGAAATAGTGTGTGAAACACCTCTTAGGCATTGATTGTCACCAGAACTACGTCATCTCTCACCCACCTCATTGCCATCAATTCTACTCACTTAGTGGAGTGATGGTTTGTTAGTGTAATTTTGCGTTCGTCTTCAAGCTTACTTTGTTGTTATTTTATTTGTTGTTTTATTGATGAGGATAATGTCGATGCTGATTATGTTGTTGTCATTTCCATTTCCTCAAAAAAACAAACACACATAAACATACCCCCAGATATATTGCTGTCTTCTTATCATTCATTGAATCTTACAAAATGGTCTCCTAAATTCTATCACTACACATTTGCCCTAATTTCAAAGCCATTTCCTCAGTTATTTGTGTCCTGATTATACACACACACAAACACAAACACACACATATACACATTGTATAAATATATTTATATATACATATATATATATATATACATATATAT
>NC_068990.1:39075627-39076350 GCF_001194135.2 Octopus bimaculoides | reverse complement strand
ATATACATGCAGGCACACACGCACTCATATAAATGCACATACATAATACATGTATAAATGCTCGTATGTGTATACACATACACACACATATATATATCGGTAGAGACAGTTTTCCCCTTCTTTTTGATGGACTGTATCTTTTATCGAAATGTCTTTTTCACTTTTTCTTCCCTTTTCTTCTCACTGGTGTCCATGTCTAAAAACAATAGTCGTATCCTTCTTATTAATATGGCCCCGGGGGTAACATACAACTCTAAAGGATAACTGTACATTAGGTATCAACTAAATTCTATTTTGAATATTTTCCTCCTATTTGTTATTTTATTTATCTATTTTTTTTTGTATTATTTTCGTCATTCTTGTTTCACTACTATTTCATTTTTGTACCATTTTCTTTTAAAACGCTTTTGTACATTTTTTCTTTGGCCATTATTGTTGCTACTATTATTATTATTACTGTTTCTCTGTACGCGTTGTATTGTTTTCGCAGTTTTACTTATTTAGTTATTTTTTCGTTTTAACGCCATATTTTTGTTTTCTTTTTCTTCTGTAATTGTTGTAGTTGTTGTTTAATTTCCATCCAATTTTGCAATCACTTTATTTTTGGTATACTTTAGTCGTGCATTTTATCTTTCTGATTCGTAGTGCAGACAGTTTTCTAGGATTAGCGAAGCATGCAGCAGGACAATGAGTGTCACATACATACATACATACATATATATA
>NC_068990.1:39066554-39073840 GCF_001194135.2 Octopus bimaculoides | reverse complement strand
TATATATATATATATATATCTACATATATATTTACACATACACACATATATATATATATCATATATTTTTCACCGTGCATGTGTATATATGTATGGATATATATATATATGTATATATGCGTGTACGTTTGTATATATATATATGTGTGGTGGTTTTGTGTGTGTATGTGTGTGTGTGCCAACCGTCTACCTCTGTATCTAATTCACATTTTCCTCTCCAAATTCTATCACTGTTACATACTTATATGCCGACCATTTTGCTGCTATATTGGCCCTTTCTTGATCTCCCTCTTTTCTCTTTCTCTTCCCTTCTTATTCTGAATCCTGTCACTATTTTTAGTTCTCTATTACAATCCCTCTGTACAATATTTCATTCGTTTTCACTATTGCACATCGTATTCTATATAAGGATTAAGGATAAACACGCGCACACACACACACACACACACACACGCACACACACACACACACACAAACACACACACACACACGCACGCACACATGCACGCATTCATACATGGAATTTATTCTTTTCTGTATTAATGATTCACTCTCCATTTCATCAACGTTGTTAAAAGCTAATCACGGTCATACAACTACCTAAATACCACGTTTATAATCTTTAACAACCTTTCCTGCAGCAATAGTAACATGTTTAACAGAAACTTCTTTTATATTTATAATTTTCTACACGTTTATTTGACTATGTAACACCCAAATCAAGGTAAGCCAGTGTCTCTTTGACTGACTGATACCCGATCTCTGTCATCTATCTATGGAATAAGCCCTTCTCTGATCGCAATCTTTATCAATGAGGTAAAAAAAAAAAAGGGCGAAGTCAAAAATTAAATAGAATACGGAGATTGCGTCCATACTTTCTTTACCATAATTTTAAACATATAGAAGACCTAAAGAACCATCTTCATTTTATTACTCAGATTTTCTCCCCTTGTTCTGATTCTGAAAAACACCTATTGGGAATACGAAAGTAAATCACATTTTTGCAATGTATTACTAGTATTAAAACACAGTTTGTGACTAGTATTATTTTATCGATCTAATGGAGGAAAATTTGAGTGTACATCTGGGCACAAGTGCTCATTATCGAGAATAATCATTGCAGGGGTGATGCAATATGTTCTATTTTGTTTCATTTCTGTCATTACTATAAATGCCTTATCGTTTTCGAAACATTTTTTTATACCCTAATGAGACATAAAGTCAGATTTCTTACAAAAATGGGCTCATTGATAATTGAATTAATCTTACTTCAATTGCGAAACAAGGTGACTTGTCAGAAATAGAAAAAAAAAATTTCTGACGTCTTTATCAAGGAAATGTACGTTTGATAACGTTGTTATCGATAGAAAAGGCGGTTTTTACAGGTAGAATGTCAATGATCAAATGTACACTTGATCTGAGTTCACCTGTAGGTAAACTAAAAACAATTATAATACCATCCTCATCATCACCAACAAGTCTTTTTTCCATCGACTCCTTATGGTGAGAATTCAAATCACAATGTGCTTTGAAATTAAGCGGTAAACAGAATTTAACAATGCGTCCGTACTTATATTCAATAATAATAATGATTGGGGAAAAATATTCAGAAAAGAGAAGAAACATTAAAATGGGTGCTAATGGTAACGTAATGATTCACAGAATGTTATTTAATTTAAATTATGACATTTAGTGGTAAGGACATATTTAATTTCTTTATTTGTCTCCCTTGCTTCTATGTCAGAATTAGCCATGAAAGTGATAAATATTTCCCTCGTTACCTATATAACGGTAATTAATTCAACTATATTGGCTACTAAATTAACAGTGTTAACTCTCATTTTACTATATTTTGGCACATATGATGATGTTTTATTCACAACGAGAATTGTATCTATGCATTTAAAACCATCGAGAAATAACACCAAATTTGCTTAACTTTATTACCTATATATGATTTGTTTTACAAAATTTGAATATGCTTTTGATGTTGTCAATTTAAATAGCGTAGATGGAAGGAAGGAAGCATAAGAACAAAGACAGATGTAAAACGGCTGTTGAGAGTAAGCATCATTAGCTTCGATTTTGCTGGTCAGCAACCTAAGCTGTTATTTCATCTTTTCCGAATGACTCTTGGACACTAATTCTAAATATGTCATTAGCGTTTCTCTAGCACGTATATGCTTTAAAATATAACTTTTATTTTGCTCAATTTTAACAATTTGTTCCATTTTGGAATGGGTTATGTATACAAACTTGGACAGACAATCTTATGGTTATTCATTGCAGAAAACCCAGTTTTGTGACCACCAAAAGACAATAGTTAATATAATGTTTTTTTGTTGTGTCTTTCTAATTGGTAGTAATCATTTGTTGTTGCTTAATGAAACATACGGACCGGTAAGAGAAACAAAATAAATTTCAGGAGATACCTTCTATTTGCGTTGGTTGCCTATTTATACACCAAAGCAAATCTCGTATATTTTTGTAAGAACAGTCATGACAATTGTTATGTGTTAACTGTCAAATCACTCTAAACACAGCAAGAAAAGACTGGATGACTTTTTCATAGTGGTTTAAGCCTGATTAAATGGCAAATAACCATAAAAATCAAATAAAAAATAACTAAAATACTCTTTCAGATATAATTAACAAACAGTATTTCATCAATTACCAAACAAAGTTTCATCTCATAAACTATAGGTGCGACTGAAAAACTGAAAAGTGTTTGAAATTAGCATAAAAAATACTTTATGCTTCATCAACAATAACCTATGAAAATTCTTTGTTTATAAGTGTCTCCGAGCACTTGATATTGTCCTTAAATCAAGGTATCAGACCTTTGCCTCAAGTATATTCCTTTAATACTAGTATATATAAAGATAGTATAATATTGTACAATGAAATGTGTATCATCTACTTCGGGTGAAATAAACAGAGTTACTTTATCCGAAGTCACATCTGAAGTACCTTCACAAAGATGTTCTAGGCTCGTCCTGTGATAGTGACTAAAGCTATTGCATTGTTAGAATACGTCACTATCTTCAGCAGGTATTTCAGGGTCACATCTGTGTCACCCGTTAGTAAGTATTCTAAAGAGGCAGAACCTGAATTAGCTTTCTCATATAGAAGAGTTGTATCTGCAGTATCTTGTCAATTATAACCACCTCTTCCGGAGTGATGAGCTTACCCTTCAAACTTACATGCATCCCTTACTTAGAAGTATGTAAAATATATTCATGCTTTGTAATATCAATGGATGGATTGTATTGTTTATTGACTGAAGCCTTTAGCAATACT
The DNA here is from genome assembly GCF_001194135.2 of Octopus bimaculoides. Lineage (NCBI taxonomy): Eukaryota > Metazoa > Mollusca > Cephalopoda > Octopoda > Octopodidae > Octopus > Octopus bimaculoides. The sequence goes on along the minus strand of NC_068990.1, from coordinate 39,070,540 downwards.
TAAATCTTAAATCGTATTACTACGCAAACACATACACACACACACACCCACCCACCCACACACACACACACATATATATATATATAAACATATGTATATATATATATATATATATATATATATGTATATATACACACACGTACATGTACATACATACAGTTTTTCTCCCTCTCAGTCAACACATATCTATGTATATACATATGCTTACTTACATATATATGTGTGTGTTTATGCACACACACACGTATATATACACGTAAATATATACAGAGAGAAAGAGAGAGAGAGGGGGGAGCGTTTTTGTGTGTGCAGATATGTATGTGTGTGTGTGTCAGTTTATCGTAAAAAGCACTGCTATCTGGTCATGATACAAGTAATATTATTTCGATAACGCACTGCAGATTCCATATTACAGATTCCTGATTTCAGATTGAGATTACTGTCCAACTGTTATCATTCTGCCATTCAACAATGCATACTCTTATCATTGTCTCACTGCTCATTGATTAACCAAATATTTTCACATTTTCATAAGAAGAATCTTTGTTTAATCAAAAATAAAATCATTTCACTATCATCATCTGCAACACATCTGCAAAGAAATCGGCGATAAAAAAAAAAGGAGGAAAGTAACCGATTATTATAACGTTTAAGATGAATGATATGTCAAATGCTGAAAACTAAAATCCTGGAAAAATAACAAAAACTGAAACCTACGAAAGTCATGAAAAAATTTCAAAAAGAATCATGAATTGCAGAAACAATAGTATACTGGAGAAAAGCAACAACATCGCGCCAGGCAGCAGTATTAATAAAAGCAACAACTGGTGGCAGCATAAATTACGAGGAAACACCGACTACAGTAATAATAATATTACAACAAAAACGAATTGAACACAAAACTAAAATGAAAAGAATTCTAAATCATACCAAAAGTTTCCAATAAAAGAAAGTTGTCTTATCGAACGAAATGAATCCTTTCATCCAAAATATGTGTGTACAAGAGAAATGGTCATGGTAGATGGTTCTTAATTCAGAACCCAACATTACGAATCTGAAGCATTTTATAATATAACAAGCGAAACACATGCAGTTGTAGGGATAGATGTGAGCACGTTTGCATGTGTAATTTGCTATGAAAATTGATCTTAAAAAAAAAAAATTGAGAAGGCGGTACTTGATTCATAAGAACAAAAGCAGGGTGGTAAAAGATTGGCTTAGAAAAATCTAATGGAACACAAGAGGTTGACTAAATTATAACATTTTCTTTGAAAACAACTATTTGTCATTATTTGTCCCTCAGTTTTGTTCAAAGAAATAAGCAAAGCGAATATTTTGTATATGAATTGGGAACAGATCTGGAACAGTGCAAAACAGATTACATTAGGGAGTTTTATGATTGGTAGCATATAAATTTGTTTTCTTATTTCGAATTATGTCTGTGTCCATGTGCATACTCATTTACACACACACACACGCGTATATGTTTCTCAGATATTCATTCTATAAATTGCATATAGTTCAACATATATGTATGTAAATGTATTTTCACATATACACCAATACGAATATGTATGTACATGCTTTCACACGTACATATAGACATATACATTTGCAGGCATGCACATGCGTGTATCTATTAGTGTTTCTGTCTGTATAGGTGCGGAGGGTGTGCTTAGAGTGAATTCTGCAGTGTTCCATGTAAACAACCGGTGAGTGAAATTTTTAACAAGATTTCGATTCAATTTTGTCGATTCGTCGCTTTGCTTTGCTTATGTTTCACTACCGAAACTATTACACTTTTCGCACAGTTATTGTCATAGCTCTAACTAATATAATTTATTTAAACATTTTCATCGAGCACATTTGATTCCTGTTCAGGCGAAATAAGATGTGCCGATGTGAAGCAAATCTGTATTGAAATATATGAATGTATATGTGTGTGTGTGTATTGTCTTTGAACTTTCTCACACACCCACACATTAATATATATAAATTGAAGTACAGGTTAATGCACATACATATGTATATGAAGGTGCTGAAATGAAAACAACGCGTAAGACAAGTTAAGGGTTATGATTATTTAAGGCAATGTTAACGCTTCGGAATGTAGAGAAAAACGTATGAAATGCGTAGATTCAGTTCACAACCATATACTAATATATTTATACAGTTTTATACATGTATGTATAATATATGTATATGTTTGCGTGAATCCAACTATTCATTTATCTCTCGATCTCTATCGGCCAATGCATGTGTGTGTGCGTGCGTGTGTTTATGTATATGTGCGCGTGCATGCCTGTGTGTGTGTTTGTAAGTTTGTTGGAAGGGACAAGAAGTATAGAACATAATACGTAAGAGTGTACATCTTAACACACACACGCATGCACGCATGTATATATATATATATATATATATATATATATGTATGTATGTATGTATCTATGTATGTATACTGTGGAGCAGTATATTACTGGTTATCAGTACGTTACCATCGGCTTCGCACCGGACCATCGTATTTGGCAATATTGTAAGCGGTGTTCGTAAATGATCTTTACACTTCCCCACAATTTATTGCATTTATTAAAGTTGAGATACTACAATCAACTTCTTTATATGTCGGAGAAATACTATTATAGTTTTAATTTATGTTCTTTGTTTTAATACTTATATCACTTTCGTTTGTCTTTAAAGCTGTGTATTATTTTTCATGACTTTTAATGTGATTAACAGCTCCCAAGAGAAAGCGGGACGTGTATCCTGTTTCATAGAGACGATAACAGACACTCAGGTCTAACAGAATTACGAAAGTATGGAAGGTAACTACCAACAGCATCCGTTCCTAGCATAAAATGTATATGGAAACAGGAAGCAGTGGCTGGGCCACTTAGTATGGCTGTGGAAGACATTGTACAAATTCAAAGATTATTTCGTCGTAGCTCGACTAGGTCCAGTTGTATTGCAAGTAATCAGTTAAGTTCAGTGCAGTCAATAATTGATTAAGTTTTGCACAATAACTTGAAACTTTATGCTTGAAAAGTACAACTTTTGAAAGTACGTCAGCCAAATGACACATTTCGAAGTACGGTGGAGATGTTACCTTCATCAGATGAAGATCAGTGCTTCTATCGGAAAATTTGTTTCGGCGATAAAGCAACATTTCATGTCTCAATAATGATAAATAAGCACATCAAGATCTGGGTTTCAGAAGACTCACACGAAACAAGAGAACCGGACAAAAACAACTCAAATGTCAATGTTCGGTGTGGTCTCATCTTTGGGTGAATAATTGGTCCATAGAAGAATCGATTATTTCCAACAGTTTATTCGATATTTTACAAGAATTTATCGTAGCGCAGCTGCATCACTTACACCCGACATTTATTTTCCAACATGAAACTGCACCGCCCATAAGGGGTTGAACGCTCGATACTATCTTTATACATCTTTTCCAAACCGATGGATTGGAAAAAGCGGTTCAGTTTTCTGGCCACGATGGTCAGCTGATATTACTCCTCTAGGCTGCTTCTGCAGTTTCATTAAAGACAAAATCTATCGTACAAAAGTTCAAGACCTCGATTATTTCAAGGGGAAAATATGCTAAGCCATATCCAACATTGATGAGCGTATGATCTAAGGCACATGGTTAGAAGCAACATCTAGATGTATTGTGCGCAACCAATGAAGACAATGTTGAAGTGTTCTGATGTTTCGAATCAAACTATCTGTTTGCTCGAGTTTTCGAATAAACTCTGCCAAGTTATCCTTAATTGTCATCATTAATCATTTTCTTCTTTATTTAAGAAATTGTGAACGTAATTTCTGTACACCCTGTGTATATGTGTGTGCGTGCGCGTGCGTTTGTGTGTGCCTCTATGTGTTTTACATATATTTGCATATATATATATATATATATATATATATATATATATACATATATATACACACACATATATATATATATACTTGTATTTATATATATA
>NC_068990.1:39064595-39066014 GCF_001194135.2 Octopus bimaculoides | reverse complement strand
ATGTGTTGTCCAACCCACTATCCGGCAGCGTCCAATTCTCTAACGGTTTTTTTCAAATGAATCAAGTCATAACCTTATCCATCTATTGTTTTCATAATCGGTCATAATGTCTTACGTTTAAGATGATTCCCATGCTTTCCCTGATGAGAAGGTTACAATTTTAATATCAAAGATCCCTATGGATCACACAGGTTGTAATCCTTTGAAACATATGTAGGAATACAGTATACAATTATAACATGCGTTTTCTCCAATCCTTAAATTCTTAAATATATATATATATACATGCACATATATGTTTGTATTTGTATACGTTATAATATAAGATAACTACCTTGAATGTAAAATAGCAGATATAGGTATAGACTTGATTATACATGTTGATACAGCCCCCACAAAACGTAGTATATAATTAATCCGAGATTTATATAAGTACCGCTGCAGAAAAGCGATGTTAAAAGAAATATTCTGGAAGTACCTATTTCAATCTGAAAGAACCACCAAATATATATGCAGATCGGTTTATGCCAAAATTAGTGCAAAGTGATTTACTCTGTGGAGTCACCGATACGCACGGGCTGTGATTTTTTTTTCTTTTTTCGTGAACGATCACGACTACGTCTTTGAAAGGAAAATGTTTTTTATAGAGAAATTAGAAGAGATAAAAAAACTGTCTGGCGTCTGCGAACGCGGTAAATATTGAGCGTAGCTGCATGATATATTCAAAACTCGAGGAAAGGAAGGGAGGAAAATATATGCTATATAAAATATAATTTTCAAAAAATATGTTATAGCAGTGACATGCACTAAACTGAAGTTAATAGTCTGCATATTAATAGTTTCTCAAATAATATATTGCCTCTTAGTCAATAGAAAGCAGAAGAGATATCTTATGTTTATATCAGCGAAACAGTCGATTGCCTAAATCCATCATTTACGTCTCTATGCGAACATAGAGTGATCTTTAGAGTAAAGCGCTGCTGGCATGTGCTGCGGCATTTCTATATAAGTGAAAGCAACTTTGATTGGAGCCGAAAGTACAGTTTTAGTTTAAAGCGTTTACCCTTAGATTTTATAATTTCATCGTTGATTATTTGTTTGTAACTAGAAAATTCCTCCTAATGATTAACGTAGCATAGTATTAGGTTACGCGTAATGGTTCCATCATTAACATTTTGGCTACACGCAGACACAAACATCCATAAAAGATATATGCATATATATGACACACACTAACACGCACACACACACACATATATATATGTGTATATATATTCAAACAGATAGCAGAGAGCGAGAGAGGGGGGGGGAGAAAGAGAAGGAGAAACAGACTAACACATTCATAACATATATATGATATACATATTCTGTACACATATATAGAAACATACACACACGGATCTATATGTATATATGTAT
>NC_068990.1:39062248-39064345 GCF_001194135.2 Octopus bimaculoides | reverse complement strand
ATATATATATATACCCATACATATATACATATATTCATATATATGTGCGTGAGTGTGTGTATCTATAAATATAAACATATGTATATATGTATGTATATATATATATATATACACACTCATATATATAAATATATATATGTATATATGTATAAATATATGTATCGTACATATGATGAATCTCACTTTTCTAATTTGGCAATTAAATATAAGAATGGAAGTAGTTATTGGCAAACGACGGTAACCAATTCTTGGCAAAAATTAAGATAAATATTTTGGCTACAATGATGATTTGTTGAAAGACGTCTACAACACACCTATTACACCTTTATGTCCCCTCTTATATATATACATATATATATATATATATATATATATATATATATATATATATATATATATATATATAGTGTGTGTGTGCGTGTGTGTATATACACACACATACATGAAGTATTGCTAACACTTTTTTTTTGTTATAGATATTTTTATTATTGGCATTATTCTTATAATATATGTGTGGTGGTAACTTTTGAAATTAAAGATGACATATGCGTATTTGTATGTATTGATGTCTGTGTGTGTGTGTGTGCATATATATATATATATATATGCATATATATATATATATATATATATATACACATGCACGCACACAGTTACACGCACTCACGCACACACATATATATACGTATATATCATATATATATACATACATATATATATATATCAGCAAGAAGAGACAAACATACATTCTATCCAAAATCAATAAAGTAGAATTAATTAATTCGTCTTACGTAGTTTTGTAAATTTTTTTTTATATTTCTACCTATTTTTGTGTCTTTTCATATCTCTTTCCTGTATTATGTTTTGTTTTCCTATTTTTTACCTCTTTAACGATGTGTATGAACGTCCGACTAGAATGTAATAGTGTATACTATATCTCATCAGAATTGACGTAGTTACAGTGCCAAAACTTCACGATTGATTCAATATCACAATACACTACTTGCTCTAAATCTAAACATCGTTGATTTTTCTTGCTGCGGCTGAACCCAGATCAGTTTCCTAAAGTCTTGGTTTGATATTCCTCTTGATATTTATAACAAATTCATTCTCTTTCGGGAATACTAATGGTAAATGATGAACAACGTTCCATTCAGAGCAATGGCGTCTTTATATCTAAAAATAAAACCTTCTATGTACACACTTAATTCTATAGTGATATATGTTACTTTATGGAATTTGGCTGACATTTCTTGCGTTTTAGTCCTAACCAGTTCTCTGGCGTTGCAGATCTGTAACGAAAACGTATTTAACTGTAACAAATCACATTCTTCGTATATGGTCAATCTCGGAGACCGATGATGATGATGATGATGATGATGATGATGATGATGATGATGATGATGATGATGAAGAAGAAGAAGAAGAAGAAGAAGAAAAAGAAGAAGAAGAAGAAGAAGAAGAAGAAGAAGAAGAAGAAGAAGAAGAGGAAGAAGAAGAAGAAGAAGAAGAAGAAGAAGAAGAAGAAGAAGAAGAAGAAGAAGAAGAAGAAGAAGAAGAAGTGATTATTATTCGTTACATATTGTGACATAATGTGGTGACAGAACAGTTAAAGTTTGATCCACCGCTTTTTCTTCCGAGGTCAAATGTATTCGAGGTCAACTTTTCCTTCATCCATGCGAGATCGACAAAATCAAGTACCACTCAAGCACTTGAGTTGTTATTATGGAATTACTCGTTTCCGTCAAATGTCCTCACCGTTCATCTAAAATACAAAGTATTTAGTTATATTTTTCTTTAATGTGAAGGGAAACCCATCAATTTTCGGGGAGAGTTGAGTCAATCGACTCACACATTGATTTTGTTGTACATACCTGAGTAGGATATAATTTGACTCACGTAAATTGCGCAAATTCTTTGCATGTGTCAGTATTGCTGTGAAAACATGCCGATACAGTGGATATTACAATTTTCGGCCTATAATCCTGCTAGATGCAGAGTTAAAATTTTGGCTGCTCAAGTGTTAGCAAAGAAGATGGCACTTGTTGATGGTTTGATCCGAAACGCTCAAGGGCGTAGGTTCCACAATAGATCCAA
>NC_068990.1:39054276-39058680 GCF_001194135.2 Octopus bimaculoides | reverse complement strand
ATATATATATATATATATATATATATATATACATGCAGAGAGTGACAGAGAGAGAAAGAGAGAAGGAAAGCGAGAGAGCTGGAAGGGAATGTATATGAATATCCTTATATATATATATATATATATATGTAAGCATACAACATCTAAACACATACACTTATATGCACATGCATGAATGCATGCTTACACAGATACCTACAGTGATGTATATGTATATATATATATATTTGTGTATATCTATATTGACATGCAAACATTAATATCTATACATGTACGAGTGCCTACACACAATTTTACACCTTAATTCGAAACTTAATCATGTGTGACAATTGAACATATTTTGATTTCAACACTAAGCAAATAAATTGTTTGGCGTATTTATCCTTCCTTATAAATCGAACAGGTTATTTGCGTTTGGTGCCGTTTTCAAGCGTTTTTTCTTTTAGTATATTATATGTCGTACATATATATGCATTCATAGATCTCTTATTATTTTACATACTATATTTTGGGCACACATTGGGTACATAGTCACACAAACCCATACAGATAGACACACTCAAACGTACACACACAAGGAGACAGAGGTATACACACACACACATTCACAAACATAAACACAGAAACACATGGATATGCAGAATACATACATACAGACTCACACATACGCATACACATTGGGCACACATTTTGCATAATATATTTTATTGGGCACAATGCGGCGGGCTGACACAAACTTTAGCATGCTTAGCGGTATTTCGACTATCTTTATTTTCTGAGTTCAAATTCCGCCGAGGTCGACTTTACCTTTCAGGGTTGATAAATTAAACACCAGTTGTGTAGATCTAATCGACTGGTCCCCTCCTCCAAAATTTCGGACCTAATGCGCAGAGTAGAAAACTATATTCTATTGGGTATATATTTCGCATACACTCTATAGGACCCACATCAGCAACTATTTCGACTGTCGTATTGGTGTTATACTTTTATCCTCTTGTTTTTGTTTCAGTTTAATTTTGGTCGTAATTTCCTCCCATCATTTTTACTGTAATTTCTTTGATAACTTTTAATTGTTATGTCATTTGAAGACCTTATAATGAATGTAAGATTTATTGGTGTAGATTTAATAGAAATGTTAACGATACGTGACTGTAAGTTGGGAAGAAAACTGTAGAGTACACGATGGATTGTAAGCTGGAAACAAGTATGAAAAATAGAAAAACACCAGAATGATATCAACAAGAATAATGTGACAGTCCCCTGAAGGGAATAATACTACTGTTGGTTAAACCTAGAAAGATGCACCACTTCTTGTCGGCCTTGACGCATTTCCTGTGTCCTTATGTTTACAAGGGGGAGACAAGAATATCCACCCAGCTAAGTCTGCATCCAGAGACATGTTTCTGAGCCTTTGCTTGTTATCACTACTGCATAAATCTCTCTGAGAGATTTAGAAATGTATTATTTCTAAAAATGAGCAATAAGATTAAAACAGCTGTGGCTGGGTAGTAAGAGGTTTATTTCCTAATCGTTGGTTTCCGTATTCAGTTCCACTTTTTGACACCTTGGGTAAGTGCCTTATACCATAGCTCCGGGTTGGCCAAAACCGTGTGTGTGTGTGGTGGCTGTGCTTGTCCAACATCACCGTTTGACAACCGCTGCTAGTGTGTTTACGTCACCGATAGAATGGGTACGAGACCTGGAGAGAATATTCTTTCGGTTAAAATTCTTCAATGCCATGACCTCATCCTAGCCGCAGTCTGATCACAAAAACAAGTAAAAGAAAAAGATATAAACAATAATAAGGATTGAAGCAATAGGATTTATAGGAAGATAGTGTTTTTGTATAAACATACTATAGATTAATGCTCACACACACACACACGCACGCATATATATATGACAGAAATATATACGTCACTAAGGCGAAGTGAATAAGGGCACTAGCTAGCACGAGCATTGCTAGAAATAAGAGTTAAAACAACTCATAACCGCAAGAGGCACCTTATCTTAATGACTGACAAGGGATGCAAGCTCCCTCAGCACCTAGGCATAGCCAGATCACAGTGATCTCATTCGTTTACATGTACCACTTAAACACATGTTTGTTATCTTTTAATAAATAGATATGATGGAATGTCTACTGGCTGATGTTTGCCGATTTTATATCCTCCCCATTTTCTTATTTGCCCTAAATATAATATATATAAATATATATATATATATATATATATATATATATATATATATATATATATGTATATGTTGAGGATGCGACAAAGAAACATGGCATAGTCTTGTTTTAATCGTACCCTGCCGCTAGTGAAATTAGGTAAGTGATAACGGTATCTTCGCCTAAATCGTTACACCATTTTGTTTTTGTTTTCTTTCCTTTTTTTTCTTCGTCTAAGCTATAATCATGGTTGGACCAGTACATGCCGTGCATTTGCCGTAGAATCTTTAATCAAAAACGGTGAAATGAAAGATTTTTTTGCCGTACATTGTATGTGTATATGTATGTACACTTCCAGACGCACACACGACATACAGACACCTATAGACTAATACATATACATATTTGAAGTGTGTATGTTTGTGTGTACGTGTAGTATAATTAAAGATTCGTTCGACTTTACGCAATTTTCAAAAGTGAAAGAACGAAATGGAGGAAAATTTCTCATCTTACTTATTAAATTTAAATATATAATGAGAACCTCGCTCTATTTTTTTTTCTTTTCCATAGATATGGGTGCTCAAGATGATTGCATAATTTATTCATGCATCCATTTTTTAAAAACATTTTTCTTATAATTCTTCAAAATTTTCAAATATTTGTATTAAAAATTTTCATTTCAGATAACAAAGGTAAAATCGAATTTCGCAAGGTTTTCGTCAACCAGTACAATTTAACTCTTTCTGACGAAATGTTGCTGCTGCTGCTGCAACTGATGATGATGAAGATGATGATGATGATGATCATCATGTTGATGATGATCATCATGTTGATGATGATGATGATCATGATGACCACGACGACGACGACAACGACGATGGCGACGATGGCGATGATGATGATGATAATGATTTCTTTCATTTACTGCAAAGGGCATTGATACAGATTACAATGTGCAGTGGTTTACATAAGAGAAAAGTAGAAGAAAGTAAAATCTTAGGAGGATTGAAATACAAAACAACTTTATGTAATACATAAAAATATGTGAAGACATATGCTGCCCTCCAGAAGCAGGATAACCTCCAACTAGGGCCAATAAAGAAATCGCACACATCAAAATCTCCGTGCTGGCAGCATTATGGGCCCCCGAGAAAAAAGTTACAATCCTCTAAGATTTTTCCAGTCCAGATTTACAGAACGAGCCAAGCTAATCGACAAGACATGATTATTAAAAGCAGGGAAGAAAATACCTATGGATTAACAGATGTCAGTATTCTCACTGATAAAGATTTATCTGTAAAGGAATTTGTCAAACTCAGAAAATATAAGGACCTGAAAATTGAAATGCAAAAGATGTGGCATCTTAAAGTAAAAACTGCACCCGTTATTGATGTCAGAAACATCTAGATAACATTCCAGGAGAACCATATCTCATAGAAATACAAAATATTTTACTGACTGGTACGACACATAACCTTAGAAAAACTCTGTCAATTGAAATGTTTTGTATTATATTAAGTTATTTCTGTACTGCCCTCCCACTTCCCCGCCCCAAGCATTTAGTTATATTTCAGGTCTCTTAATCTTCACTCACCTTCGAGCACTAGGCGTGTCCCGGCAAGTGATTGCATTAAACATTAAAAGAAAGATCATAATAATGGTACTTTAATCAGACGGGTGGTTAATTGGGCTTCCTATAGTGTCCTAGTGTCCTTTCGTGGCTGCTCTCTCACTCGATACTACTACTACTACTACTACTACTACTACTACTACTACTACTACTACTATACAAAATACAATACAAAGAGTAGCAGCGAATATCGCAAGTGATTTTGTCAGACGCTCTTACATCTCTTAGCCAACAACAACAACAACAATAATAATAATAACGACGACGACCTTAACGATGATGATGATGATGATGATGATTTTTGTCTTAATATATATATCTTTCGAAAATAGGCATTGAATATTTCTGGAAATTTACGTACAATGGACTAGACTCCTAACAAGTCAGTAAAATTCTTCAATTTTAAGAATAAGGAATGCTATCATAATATTTCATCACAACTGAGATCTACGCGGATCGATTTATCTTTGTCATATATCCATTAATTTCGATGATTTTCCTACATATACAAATCTTAATATTAATATTAATCCATGGATCTCTCTCTTTCTCTCTCTCTCTCTCTCTCTCTCTCTCTCTCTCTCTCTCTCTCTCTCTCTCT